>NC_060177.1:53230822-53530822 GCF_021184085.1 Oncorhynchus gorbuscha | reverse complement strand
TTAGTGGTTAACATGATTTTTGAATGACTACCCCATCTCTGTACCCCCAACATAGAAGGTACACAAAGACCACGGATGTTATCCAAAGTTTCGCAAAGCAGGGCACCTATTGGTAGATGGGTGAGGGGAAAAAAGCAGACACTGACTATCCCTTTGAGCCATGCTGGAGTTATTAACTACACTTTGGATGGTGTACCACTACGCCCACTCACTAAAAAGATACAAGCGTCCTTCCTAACTCAGCTGCTGGAGAGGAAGGAAACCGCTCAGGGATTTCACCATGAGGCCAATGGTGACTTTAAAACAGTTAGAGTTTAATGGCTTGTGATAGGAGAAAACTGAGGATGGATCGACAACATTGTAGTTACTCCACAATACTAACCTAAATGACAAAGTGAAAAGAAGAAAGCCTGTACAGAATACAGTTATTCCAAAACATGCATCCTGTTTTCAAGGCACTAAAGTAATACTGCAAAAACATGTGGTAAAGAAATTAACTTTTTGCCCCGAATACAAAGCGTTATGTTTGGGACAAATCCAACATATCACTGAGTAACACTCTTCATATTTTCAATCATGGTGGTGGCTGCATCATGTTACAGGTATGCTTGTCATCTGCATGGACTAACGAGTTTTTGGGGGATACAAAAAAACCTGGTTCAGTCTGCTTTCCAACAGACACTGGAAACAAATTCATCTTTCAGCAGGAAAATTACAAACATACACTGGGGTTGCTTACCAAGACGATATTGAAATGTTCCCAAGTGGCCTAGTTACAGTTTGCTCCTTGAAAATCTATGGCAAGACTTGAAAATGCCTGTCTAGCGATGATCAAGAACCAACAAGACAGAGCTTTAATTTTTTAAAGAATAAATGGGAAAATATTGTACAATCCAGGTATGCAAAGCTCTTAGACACTTACCAAAAAACTCTCATAGCTGTAATCATTGCCAAAGAGGTTGAATACTTGTCTAATCAAGATGTGTTTTGTTTTACAGAATCGTATAATTTTTCCTTCCAGTATGACATTAGAATATTGTGTGTAGATCATTGACAAAAAAGGACAATTAAATCCATTTTAATCTCACTTTCTATCCTAACAAAATGTGTCAAAAGTGGGGCTGACCCTATTTAGTCGACTCGTCGAGTTATTCATTGTCTTTTGTTTGGAGTGCTCCTGTCAATCATGAGTGAGGACACGCACCTTGTTTATGCATAGAAGTACATTCGGCCTAGGCTGCCTGGCCTGCGCGCAAATGTAGGCCTATAAATGTGCCCATTTGGGGATCTGATACTATTTCTGATTGACTTAACTCACCATCACTGTGGAGCTTATCAAAGTATTTTTTTTATTTGAATCAAACAGCAAGTAAACAATGTCTATTTGACCTCCATTGGAGAATGACAATAGTTCCTTTTAAAAATATTTCCAGCGCTCTCCCTTTCTATAACCACTCAGCATGAAAGGAGAAAAAATGCCATGCTCTGATCCGGTGGAAACGTCATAAAATAGGCCTATCTGATTATATCTTATACCTTGCACAAATAGCCGACAGCTGTGGCTGTCCGGAGTTTAATGGCGCAGGAAACTCTTGAGGGCCCAGAATATTTGATACAATTTCAAGTTTGCGAACACAAGATTTTGGATCAAGTTAATTGTTGATACAATGTTTCAAGTTCCTTGCAGACAGGCCATGCGTAGCCAATGTGATTTATAGGATATTTATCTTTAAATCGGGATATTTTCTACCTGCGGGCTGCAATGTTTTTACTTGTTGGCTTAAGGTAGGCTATTTGTACATATTGGCAATGGCAATAGAAGTTACTTTTAGATTTGTATCATTTTCATTTAGATATCATTTTGATTAACCACATGACATTGATTTGTAGATATTTAGACTTTATTATAAATTCAATGAAACTGTTCCACGAAAATGTACATTTGAAAATCATAAGTGGCATGCAGATGTGTAGAAATGTACGATAACATGGCACTCCAAATGCAAAAGGTTGCCGACCGCTGGTGTTGCCTATTACCAGCAACTTCAGGAGCATAATGGCAGAATCTGCTAAGGCCAGTAGCCAGTAACCCCCCCCCCTTCTGGTTAGGCTATATTGATCTCTGGCTCCCTCTTTAGTCATTTGTGTTTCTTAATTTTTCATTGAAGTGCATAAAGCTCAGTAGCCTACATATAGTTGAATTTATTCAAACAGTGTGTCTATATATGGAAAAATACACATTTAACATTTCGACCAATCGATTGGTTGAAAGAAGAGACGACTCTCGGTCGACCAAGATTTTCATTAGTCGGGGACAGCCCTGGTAAAAAGTCAAGAGGTGTGAATACTTTCTAAAGGCACTGTACATTTGGAAACAACAAATAACGATAACCTAACAAAACCCTTGGCCTTTCTTATATTTCCTTGTCGTGGACTTACATTTTCGGCTGAGTGCTTGAGGCGGCTCCAGGGCCTTGCTAGCACACAGGGGGTGCTGGGAGGATGGGATGGGCGGGTTCTGCCTCCTCTGCAGGCAGGCCAGCATGGTGGGGGGGTGGGGAGACAACTACAGCCGGAGGACTGCCAAGGCCAACCTGGTGGAGAAAGAGAACGAGAGAAGAGAACAAGAGAAGGGAATGAAGAATGTGAGAAATGCATCAGAACAGAAGAAGCAGAACTTCACAGGCATGGAAGTCTGTGAAGCTCAGTAGCAGGCTGGGACAAGGACTGGTTCGATGCCGCCTACAACTGCCTGTCTTCTTAGGAACTCTGTAACAATGATAAACATGCACCTGCCCTGTGCTGGGGGCAGAAGAGTTCAAACAGGTTCGAGGAAGGAGGGTCCAAACTGACGCTTTCAAACATGGCATCTGCTCTAGCGTGACTTCTGTCTATTAGATACACCTCTTTCTAACTAACACAAAGTGCCTTCAGAAAGTATTCACACCCCTTAACTCGTTCCACATTTTGTTGTGTTACAGCCTGAATTTAAAATGTATTAAATAGAGGGGTTTTTGTCACTGGCCCACACACAATACCACATAATGTCAAAGTAGAATAACGTTTTTGATTTTCTTTGACTAATTAATTTAAAAAATGAAAATCTGTAATGTCTTCAGTCAATACAGAGCATTCGGAATTTATTCAGACCCTTTGACTTTTTCCACATTTTGTATCGTTACAGCCGTATTCTAAAACAGATTATATAGTTTTTTTCCCTCATCAATCTACACACAATACCCCATAATGACAAAGCAAAAACAGGTTTAGACATTTTTGCACATTTATTAAAAATACAAAACGGAACTATCACCAGTGGTAAAGTATCAATTGTGATAATTGAGTAAAAGTATGGATACCTTAATAGAAAATTACTCAAGTAAAAGTAAAAGTCACCGAGTAAAATACTAAAAGTAAAAGTCTAAATGTATTTGGCTCTAAATATACTTAAGTATCAAAAGTAAAAGTATAAATAATTTCAAATTCCTTAAAATGCACTGATAGCCAGGGGGAACACTCATTTACAAATTATGCATTTGTGTTAGTAAGTTTGCCAGATCAGAGGCAGTAGGGATGACCACGTGTTATCTTGATAAGTGCATGAATTGGACCATTTTCCTGTCAGCTTTGCACTCAAAACATAACGAGTACTTTTGGGTGTCAGGGGAAAATGTATGGAGTAAAAACTACATTATTTTCTTTAGGAATGTAGTGAAGTAAATGGTGTCAAAAAAATAAACAGTAAAGTAAAGTGCAGATACCCAATAAAACTACTTAAGTAGTACTTTTAAGTATTTATACTTACATACTTTACATCACTGAATAGAACATTTACATAAGCATTCAGACTCTTTACTCAGTACTTTGTTTAAGCACCTTTGGCAGTGATTACAGCCTCGAGTTTTCTTAGGTATGACGCTACAAGCTTGGCACACCGGTATTTGGGGAGTTTCTCCAATTCTTCTCTGCAGATCATCTCAAGCTCTGTCACGTTTGATGGGGAGCGTCGCTGAACATCTAGTTTCAGGTCTCTCCAGAGATGTTTGATCGGGTTCAAGTCCAAGCTCTGGCTGGGCCACTCAAGGACATTCAGAGACTTGTCCTGAAGCCACACTTATGTTGTCTTGGCTATGTGCTTAAGGTCATTTTCCTGTTGGAAGGTGAACCTTCGCCCCAGTCTGAGGTCCTGAGTGCTTAAGCAAACTCCAAAGCGGCTGTCATGTGCCTTTTACTGATGATTGGCTATGGTCTGGCCACTCTACCATGAAGGCCTGATTGGTGGAGTGCTGCAGAGATGGTTGTCCTTCTGGAAGGTTCTCCCATTCCCACAGAGGAACTCTGGAGCTCTGTCAGAGTGATCATCGAGTTCTTGGTCACCTCCCTGATCAAGGCCCTTTTCCCCCGATTGCTCAGTTTGGCCGGACGGTCAGCTCTAGGGAGAGTCTTGGTGGTTCCAAACTTCTTCTAAAGAATGATGGAGGCTACTGTGTTCTTGGGGACCTTCAATGCTGCAGAAATGTTTTTGTACCCTTCCCCATATCTTGACACAATCCTGTCTCAGAGCTCTACGGACAATTCCTTCATCCTCATGGCTTGGTTTTTGCCTTGACATGCACTGTCAACTGTGGGAGCTTTCCAAATCATGTCCAATCAATTGAATTTACCACAGGTGGACTCCAATCAAGTTTTAGAAACAACTTTTTCCTCTGTAATGAATACGCTATTGTCCGGATGGAATATTATTGAAGATTTATTATAAAAAGACCCTAAGGATTGATTGTGAACATCGTTTGACATGTTTCTACAAACTGTAATGGAACTCTTGACTTTTCATCTGGATTTTGATGTGGCTCTCTGCAATTTCTCCGGATGTTTTGGAGGCATTTCTGAACATGGTGCCAATGTAAACTGAGGTTTTTGGATATAAATATGAACTTGATCGAACAAAACGTACATGTATTGTGTAACATTGAGTCCTGGGAGTGTCATCTGATGAAGATCGTCAAAGGTTAGTGATTCATTTGATTTATATTTCTGCTTTTTGGGACACCTCTCTGTGGTTGTAAAATGGCTGAATGCTTTCTGTGACTAGTTGCTGACCTAACATAATGGTATGTTCTGCTTTTGCCGAAAAGCCTTTTTGAAATCAGACACTGTGGTTTGATTAACGAGAAGTGCATCTTTAAAATGGTGCAAAATACTTGTATGGTTGAGGAATTTTAATTATGGGATTTCTGTTGTTTTGAATTTGCGGCCCTGCGATTCCACTGGCTGTTGGCGAGGTGGGACGCTAACGTACCGAACGACCCCAGAGAGGTTAAGGACTGGGGAGTTTTTCAGGATAAAAAAGAAACGCAAAGGAGCTAAGCACAGGCAAAATCCTAGAGAAAAACCTGGTTCAGTCTGCTTTCCACCATACACTGGGAGATGAATTCCCAGGACAATAAGAGCACAGTAACCGATTGTCAGCAGGACAATAACATAAAACACAAGGCCAAATCTACACTGGAGATGCTTACCAAGAATACAGTGAATGTTCCGGAGTGGCCAAGTTACGGTTTTGACTAAAATCTACTTCAAAATCTTTGGTAAGACCTGAAAATGGTTGTCTAGCAATGATCAACAACCATTTTGATAAAGCTTGAAGAATTTTGAAAAGAATAAATGGGCAAATGTTGCACAATCCAGGTGTGGGAAGCTCTTAGAGACTTATTACCCAGAAAGACAGCTGTAATCGCTGCCAAAGTTGATTATAAAGTGTATTGACTCAGGGGTGTGAAAACTTACGTAAATTAGATATTTCTGCATTTCATTTTCAATACATTTGCTAGAATTTCCAAAAACAAGTTTTCCCTTTGTCATTATGTGTATTGTGTGTGGACGGGTGAGAATTATTATTATTTTTATTCGATTTTGAATTCAGGCTGTAAAACAACAAAATGTGGAATAAGTCAAGGGGTATGAACTTTCTGAAGGCACTGTACAGTACATACACACACACACACACTGCTGTGCCATGGTGATTGATAGCATTATCTCTGGACAGCAAAAAATGGTAATGTTGAGAAACAGCAGTCTGTCTGAAGCAACTTAACATGCGACCGCTCTCGGAAACTGTCAGCAAAGGCCTGGGGGACCAAGATATGTGTGTGTGTGTGTGTGTGTGTGTGTGTGTGTGTGTGTGTGTGTGTGTGTGTGTGTGTGTGTGTGTGTGTGTGTGTGTGTGTGTGTGTGTGTGTGTGTGTGTGTGTGTGTGAGAGAACAGGCAAATGGGTGGGGAGGGGGAGTGCCAACCCTGCATCAGGGCCAGTGACGGCACTAATCAATCTCCCCGTAGGCTATAAATCTCCAGCTCTATGACCATAAAGACCCAAATGCCTCACAGATGTAAGTTATTGTCTGTATAAACTCTATCGCCTCATTCGTTGTAGACTAAACACAATGTAAAAACAGTAGATCAGAACCTCAAACTATAAGTAAGTCTATAATTTGTAAAGCATGTGTCTGTGTGCATCTATTTCCATACCCCATTTAAAAGGGACTTCAATATTTTGTCTTGCCAATTCACCCTCTGAATGGCACACACACAATCCATGTTTCAATTGTCTCAAGGCTTAAACATGATTCTCTAACCTGTCTCCTCCCCTTCATCTACAATGACTAGAATTGGATTTAAAAACTGGTCATGATTGGGAGTGCCATAGACAGGTGCACAATTTGCCCAGTGTCGTCCGGGTTAGGGTCTGACCGGGGTAGGCCATGATTGTAAATAAGAATTTGTTCTTAACTGACTTGACTAGTTAAATACAGGTTAAATAAATAAAAGTTACAACAATATGGATCAGAGCTTTCACCTGGTCATTCTATGTCCTGTGTGTGTATATATATATATATATATATATATATTTTTTTAGTTTATACATTTTCAGGGTGAAAAAACACTTTCAGTGTAAACTTAAACGACTAAAACTCAGATATAAAGTACATAAAACATTTACATTTACATTTACATTTAAGTCATTTAGCAGACGCTCTTATCCAGAGCGACTTACAAATTGGTGCATTCACCTTATGACATCCAGTGGGACAGTCACTTAACAATAGTGCATCTAAAACTTAGGGGGGGTGGGGTGAGAGGGATTACTTAACCTATCCTAGGTATTCCTTAAAGAGGTGGGGTTTCAGGTGTCTCCGGAAGGTGGTGATTGACTCCGCTGTCCTGGCGTCGTGAGGGAGTTTGTTCCACCATTGGGGGGCCAGGGCAGCGAACAGTTTTGACTGGGCTGAGCGGGAGCTGTACTTCCTCAGTGGTAGGGAGGCGAGCAGGCCAGAGGTGGATGAACGCAGTGCCCTTGTTTGGGTGTAGGGCCTGATCAGAGCCTGGAGGTACTGAGGTGCCGTTCCCCTCACAGCTCCGTAGGCAAGCACCATGGTCTTGTAGCGGATGCGAGCTTCAACTGGAAGCCAGTGGAGTGAACGGAGGAGCGGGGTGACGTGAGAGAACTTGGGAAGGTTGAACACCAGACGGGCTGCGGCGTTCTGGATGAGTTGAAGGGGTTTAATGGCACAGGCAGGGAGCCCAGCCAACAGCGAGTTGCAGTAATCCAGACGGGAGATGACAAGTGCCTGGATTAGGACCTGCGCCGCTTCCTGTGTGAGGCAGGGTCGTACTCTGCGGATGTTGTAGAGCATGAACCTACAGGAACGGGCCACCGCCTTGATGTTAGTAGAGAACGACAGGGTGTTGTCCAGGATCACGCCAAGGTTCTTGGCGCTCTGGGAGGAGGACACAATGGAGTTGTCGACCGTGATGGCGAGATCATGGAACGGGCAGTCCTTCCCCGGGAGGAAGAGCAGCTCCGTCTTGCCGAGGTTCAGCTTGAGGTGGTGATCCGTCATCCACACTGATATGTCTGCCAGACATGCAGAGATGCGATTCGCCACCTGGTCATCAGAAGGGGGAAAGGAGAAGATTAATTGTGTGTCGTCTGCATAGCAATGATAAGAGAGACCATGTGAGGTTATGACAGAGCCAAGTGACTTGGTGTATAGCGAGAATAGGAGAGGGCCAAGAACAGAGCCCTGGGGGACACCAGTGGTGAGAGCGCGTGGTGAGGAGACAGATTCTCGCCACGCCACCTGGTAGGAGCGACCTGTCAGGTAGGACGCAATCCAAGCGTGGGCCGCGCCGGAGATGCCCAACTCGGAGAGGGTGGAGAGGAGGATCTGATGGTTCACAGTATCGAAGGCAGCCGATAGATCTAGAAGGATGAGAGCAGAGGAGAGAGAGTTAGCTTTAGCAGTGCGGAGCGCCTCCGTGATACAGAGGAGAGCAGTCTCAGTTGAATGACTAGTCTTGAAACCTGACTGATTTGGATCAAGAAGGTCATTCAGAGAGAGATAGCGGGAGAGCTGGCCAAGGACGGCACGTTCAAGAGTTTTGGAGAGAAAAGAAAGAAGGGATACTGGTCTGTAATTGTTGACATCGGAGGGATCGAGTGTAGGTTTTTTCAGAAGGGGTGCAACTCTCGCTCTCTTGAAGACGGAAGGGACGTAGCCAACGGTCAGGGATGAGTTGATGAGCGAGGTGAGGTAAGGGAGAAGGTCTCCGGAAATGGTCTGGAGAAGAGAGGAGGGGATAGGGTCAAGCGGGCAGGTTGTTGGGCGGCCGGCCGTCACAAGACGCGAGATTTCATCTGAGAGAGAGGGAGAAAGAGGTCAGAGCACAGGGTAGGGCAGTGTGAGCAGAACCAGCGGTGTCGTTTGACTTAGCAAACGAGGATCGGATGTCGTCGACCTTCTTTTCAAAATGGTTGACGAAGTCATCTGCAGAGAGGGAGGAGGGGGGAGGGGCGGAGGATTCAGGAGGGAGGAGAAGGTGGCAAAGAGCTTCCTAGGGTTAGAGGCAGATGCTTGGAATTTAGCGTGGTAGAAAGTGGCTTTAGCAGCAGAGACAGAGGAGGAAAATGTAGAGAGGAGGGAGTGAAAGGATGCCAGGTCCGCAGGGAGGCGAGTTTTCCTCCATTTCCGCTCGGCTGCCCGGAGCCCTGTTCTGTGAGCTCGCAATGAGTCATCGAGCCACGGAGCGGGAGGGGAGGACCGAGCCGGCCTGGAGGATAGGGGACATAGAGAGTCAAGGGATGCAGAGAGGGAGGAGATGAGGGTTGAGGAGGCAGAATCAGGAGATAGGTGGGAGAAGGTTTGAGCGGAGGGAAGAGATGATAGGATGGAAGAGGAGAGAGTAGCGGGGGAGAGAGAGCGAAGGTTGGGACGGCGCGATACCATCCGAGTAGGGGCAGTGTGGGAGGTGTTGGATGAGAGCGAGAGGGAAAAGGATACAAGGCAGTGGTCGGAGACTTGGAGGGGAGTTGCAGTGAGGTTAGTGGAAGAACAGCATCTAGTAAAGATGAGGTCGAGCGTATTGCCTGCCTTGTGAGTAGGGGGAAGGTGAGAGGGTGAGGTCAAAAGAGGAGAGGAGTGGAAAGAAGGAGGCAGAGAGGAAAGAGTCAAAGGTAGACGTGGGGAGGTTAAAGTCGCCCAGAACTGTGAGAGGTGAGCCGTCCTCAGGAAAGGAGCTTATCAAGGCATCAAGCTCATTGATGAACTCTCCGAGGGAACCTGGAGGGCGATAAATGATAAGGATGTTAAGCTTGAAAGGGCTAGTAACTGTGACAGCATGGAATTCAAAGGAGGCGATAGACAGATGGGTAAGGGGAGAAAGAGAGAATGACCACTTGGGAGAGATGAGGATCCCGGTGCCACCACCCCGCTGACCAGACGCTCTCGGGGTGTGCGAGAACACGTGGGCGGACGAAGAGAGAGCAGTAGGAGTAGCAGTGTTGTCTGTGGTGATCCATGTTTCCGTCAGTGCCAAGAAGTCGAGGGACTGGAGGGAGGCATAGGCTGAGATGAACTCTGCCTTGTTGACCGCAGATTGGCAGTTCCAGAGGCTACCGGAGACCTGGAACTCCACGTGGGTCGTGCGCGCTGGGACGACCAGAGTAGGGTGGCCGCGGCCACGCGGTGTGGAGCGTTTGTATGGTCTGTGCAGAGAGGAGAGAACAGGGATAAACAGACACATAGTTGACAGGCTACAGAAGAGGCTACGCTAATGCAAAGGAGATTGAATGACAAGTGGACTAAACGTCTCGAATGTTCAGAAAGTTAAGCTACATAGCAAGAATCTTATTGACTAAAATGATTAAAATGATACAGTACTGCTGAAGTAGGCCAGCTGGCAGTGGGTGCGTTGTTGACACTACACTAATCAAGTCGTTCCGTTGAGTGTAATAGTTTCAGCAGTGTTGCTATTCGGGGGCTAGCAGGCTAGCTAGCAGTGTTGTTTACGTTACGTTGCGTTAAAAGAACGACAATAGATGGCTAGCGAACCTAGAAAATCGCTCTAGACTACACAATTATCTTTGATACAAAGACGGCTATGTAGCTAGCTAAGTAGCTAGCTACGATCAAACAAATCAAACCGTTGTACTGTAATGAAATGAAGTGAAAAAGTGATACAACCTGTGAATGCGACCGGGTAGTTGAGTTCTATACAGAAGACGTTGGCTAGCGTTGGCTAGCTGTTGGCTAGCTAGCAGAGTTGGCTAGCTAGCAGAGTCACCTACGTTAAGGACGACAAATAGCTGGCTAGCTAACCTCGGTAAATTAAGATAATCACTCTAAGACTACACACTCTAAACCTAAACAACACAATTATATTGGATACGATGATACGAAGACAGCAAAGACAGCTATGTAGGTAGCTGACACTAAACTAATCAAGTCGTTCAGTTGAGTGTAATAGTAATAGTTTCTCAGTGCAGCTAATCAGTGGACGTTAGCTAGCTGGCTAAAAAATATATGGACGTACATATATTTTTTATAACATAATCTTTGAGAATTTACAATCACCAAAATAAAAGCTAACCAGTCAGGGAGAATTGAAAACTCCAAAAACACTTAATTTAGCAGCATTGATTTAGGTATTATGTTTAAGAAAAATAACATAGCTTTAGCCCATGGCAAAATGCATAGAATTTCAGCAAATGAGCTTTAAAACTGCAACACTTTCTGTCAGCTGGATATGGAATCATGTAGTAAACAAATCAAAATGTATTTTGTATTTGAGATTCTTCAAAGTAGCCACCCTTTGCCTTGATGACAGCTTGCAGGCGCCCGACCTGCCACGAGGAGTCACTAGAGCACGATGAGCCCCCCGGCCAAACACTCCCCTAACCCGGGCGGCACTGGGACAATTGTGCGCCGACCCATAGGGCTCCCGGTCACTGCCGGCTGTGACACAGCTTCGGATCGAACCGCAGGCTGTAGTGGCGCCTTAGCACTGGGATGCAGTGCCTTAGACCGCCATGCCACTAAAATGTTCTCTAGAATTCATCCGATCCGATGGGCCGACCTCGCTGATTGCCATGCCCCATGACACGCCCACCATCTAAGCCCCTTTTTGATGGACAAAAAGCCCTGGTGTTCATGTGCTGTATGCATAGTCAAAGAAGACCTATTGATTGCAGTATGTGCATGCACGCACATGCCAGGTGCCCCTGAAAAGCCTACTAGTGTGTGCAGTGCCATTTCCCCTCTCTGTCTCACACACACACACACACACACACACACACACACAGCGAGGCAGGCCTGGCCCAAACACACAGGCACTTTGAGCTCATTACTGGCCATTCACAGGCTAAAAGCCTCTCTCTGTGTCCTCTCAGCCCATTTATTAAAGGTCCATTGCAGCCGTTTTCATCTCAATATCAAATCATTTCTGGTAACAATTAAGTTAGCACCGTGCATGCCCCGCCCACCTGAGGATGTATTTTTCAGCCATCTATTTCCTGCGTTTGAGTGGTGCAAAATCCACTTGTCACTCAAATCTCGCTCGATTGATATAGCTGTCACTTTACTCCTGTGGCTCTTGTTTGAGGCTCCAAGTCTCCTCGGAGGCGTGGCTTCATATCCCACCGCTGCCACCAAATGTGAACTAGGTAACGTGGAGATGCGGTCTTAAGGGTAGATATTCAGGAGGCTTTTTGAATAGTCCATCTGTGCACGTTCTACAGACTGTCAGTAACATTTCAATTAACTATAAACTAACTCTAGCTCTGATCCTTATCCTAACCCTAAACTTAAGTCTTACCCTAATCCTAGCCCTAGCCCTAACTCTAACCCTTACTCGAAACCTTACCTTAACCGTACCCTTATCAAGCAGTTGCTTATCAACAGATCGTCAGATGCTTATGAACAGATCGTATGACCATCATCTACAGATGGACTATCCAAATAAAGTGTGACTGAAGGTCTGGTGCAAAGGTGTCCATATTTATCCACAGTGTTCAATAGTGATAGCTGGCAAAGATATTCACGACACATACGAGTAGACAATAGACTTACATCTCAAACAAAATTACAAACCGCAATAGCTATTACAGGTTAGGAGTGTACCTGGCTCAAACAGACTCCCCACTTAAATTCTAAAGCAGAACTGAATTTCTCTCCAAAACAAGCCCATATACTGTATACCCAAGGAAAATACCAACATGTATGGCAACATGACACCAACATCTGGCTAATACCGATGTATTAGCTGTATTAGTAGGTTTGGTAATCACGCCTACTACTGTTGTGTCGTCAGCAATCATCAAGTTTGCAGACGACACAACAGTAGTAGGCTTGATTACCAACGATGACGAGAACAGCCTATAGGGAGGTGAGGGCTCTGGGAGAGTGGTGGGGGTGCAGTGGAGAAGGTTTCAAGTTCCTTGGTGTACACATCACTGACAAGCTAAAATGGACCACCCACACAGACAGTGTGGTGAAGAAGGTAAAACAGAGCCTCTTCAACCTCAGGAGGCTAAAGAAATGTGGCTTGTCACCTAAAACCCTCACAAACTTTTACAAATGCACAATTGAAAGCATCCTGTCGAGCTGTATCACCACCTGGTACGGCAACTGCACTGCCCGTAAAGGCAAGGCTCTCCAGAGACGGGTGCGATCTGCCCAACGCATTAGCGGGGGCAAACATACTGACTCGACTCTAGCCACTTTAATAATGGAAAAATTGATGTAATAAATGTATCACTAGCCACTTTAAACAATGCCACTTTATATAATGTTTACATACCCTACATTACTCATCTCATATGTATATACTGTTTCCTATACTCTTCTACAGTATCTCATTCACTTAATAATGCTTACATATCTTGCATTACTCATGGCATATGTATATACTGTATTCTATTCTACTTTATCTTAGTCCGGTCCGCTCTGACATCGCTCATCCATATGTATATAGTCTTAATTCATTCCTACTTAGATGTGTGTGTTTTGTGTATATGTTATGTAATTTGTTAGATATTACTGCACTGTCGGAGCTAAAAGCACAAGCATGAAATATATTGTGTCCGAAACAGACAGGAGCAATTCCATGTACACTGAATCATTAATGACAAATTCTGGTGTTTATGTCAAACAGTTTTGCTATAGGTCAGTCTTCTGTGATGTATGTAAAGTGTAATATTGGGATGCAAACTCAAAATTTAATAAATGTAAACTCTATATCTGGCATGGTACAGGTGTCTTCTTTTCTTTTAAGCCCATAACCATGCGTGTGAGGTGTATACTTTTGTTTCAAAGTAGATTAGTTTAACTCTACCAAGAATCACTCTGTGACCCTGATTTAGCCCACTGCAGTAATTGGTTAAATTGGGCACACGTTAAACAACATCATGAACGGTTAACCTAGTAGCATATAGTGGTGCGCGCGATCCTAGCGCACAACCCAAATGACAGACACACGGAACTCCAACAATTCGGGAAGTATGAACAAAGAAAAGCATTAACAGGCCGAAATAAACCGTTTCTATCTTGTGGTGTTATGATGATTCTGTGCACCGAAACAAAGTTTCATCCTTGAGTATGCTTAGAGACGGGTAAATAACCGCATGCATATGTGGGAAGGAATATATTGTAATGAAACAGCAGGGAGCAGGTTTTGAACCCTCGACCTTCGAGCCCGAGGTCCGGCGCACTATCGACTGTTCCGCAAAAGCATACTCATGCGGCAGGGTCGATTTCCGCGCTTATAAACCCAGGGTCGTTACACTATGAACATACATTTCCAAACAAACATTTTCCTACCGTACTGGGCATAAACTATAAACTGTATCTTACTGCTAACAAAATAGCTAAATAATAATATAGTAATGTGCAGTATAATGTTTCTAGGGAAAAAAAGAGCAAATTGTATAAACGAAATTGAATGCACTCCCTTACCTTTGCCTTTCGTTGTCTGGCAACGTGACATTATTGCTCTGGAGCTCTAAATTTACCGTAAATATCAGTATCACAGTAGCTACCAGTTTGTCGCAAACTATTCAACAACGCAATCAACTTTTCCAACATGAACTACTGTTGAATAATGCAACCAAACCATATTAGCTACACTCTTCAACCATTCACAAGAGTGTGCAGATAATTAAAATGTTTATTTTGTCATTCTTACACGCACTGGCTAAATGTCGCTTGCATATAAATGTGGCTTGCATGACAATAAACACACCTAGGTAGCTATGCTAGCTAGCAATGTTAGTATATTAAACAAACGTTTACCCCTCTCATACGAATATGTAAAAGTACAGCTCCACCGTATTAAAGCTATCTTAGAACAAACGAGGCGTAGTTTTATCAATGCCATGAAGTCATTATATGAGGTAAACGCAAAATACCGATTGAAAATGCTGATAATTCCCTTGGTGAGTTGATCAGCTTCTTGCATGGGTGGTGGCTCACGCTCTTTCTGCAATTTCAGGTGAAAACTCAAGTCTAAAATATAATAAAAATGTCTATACATTTCATCTGTTTCAAAAACAATGCTCTGCTGTTAGTATTTTTACTGTATGAATGTTGGGCTCAACGAGACAATTCTGTTTACACTGCCCAACTGTTGGGCAGGTGTCGTGCACGACCTACAGAGGTAGCGTTGGAGCCCCGAGAAATATTAATTACAGTTATGTCTCTCGAGAATAGATATTCATTCTCATCAATGAGAATGAACCCTCGGATTATAGGAGGCGCGTCCCCCTGCACTCAGGGGTCTGTCTGCCTAGACAAGCATCCAACCAGGTTGGGAGAGCAACCTCAAGAAAGGGCCTTGTACGCTCCAAAAGTGGAAGCCATTGTAAAAGAGTAGTGTGCATGTGTGTTTGCGACCGTCTGTCTGTCTGTCTGTCTGTGCGTGCAGCCCTGGTGATGCCCCTCCCCCTTCCACCAGAGCAGGTCAGGTCTGGGAGCCTGGTGGCGGGCGTGCTTGGTGAACGGGGCGGGGCTTGGGCCTAATTGAATAGTGACCCACCGGCTCACTGTGGGACGCCCCATGCAGCGCTTTTAACAAGATGCTGTGTCTCCCCTGTTAATAAACCCAAACAAGTTAATCCAATCGACACACTCAAATCCCTTTCTTTTTTCTTTAACAAGGCACTGCCTCTACCCCGCTGATCCCCCAGCTCCCCCTCATGAATAGCAGGAGAATGAAAGGCCCCATTACCATTAGGAATGGCTGGCAGTAAACTCCCCTGCCCTTTAACTTTCCTCCACGCAAAGCATTATACACGCACGCACACATCCACGCATACACACTAGTCTACGGTGGATAGAGCACACAACAGAAGAGCTACAGACCCCAATTTGGACACACAGACACAAAGGGAGAGGCTCCCATAGATCGCAGACACACACTGCACCAGCACACACACAAGTATAAACAACACACACACATGCAAATCCTGAGAGGACATTTGCTGACAGGCACGCAAGCTGGGACATTAAATAAGGCATTGTTAACCAACCCTCACAGCTCCACTAACAAGAGACACCGATTCCCTTGAACAATACAGGCCCCTAGACAGTCTATACTCAACAGTCCTGCACAACCCAATACACCAGCAAAACAAAACTGGCCCTACAAAAGGCCATTGTGTGCTAAAGCCTACAGGAACTATTTGGTAGGTGACACATTATTTATATAACACGTATGGAGAATGGTCAGTGCAGCAGGATCCATTCACTTCACTGTTAGTAATCACGGTCATTCGTAATACAGAATGACAATACTTACAAAGTCTTACCCTCTTCGAGGGTAGGCACGCCGACCAGAAAGGAGCCGTTGTCTAGTTTGGTTGCTTAAATACCAGGGCCCAGTTTCACAATAGTGATGGAATTTAGGCTTACGGGTGTTTTAATGATGCATTTTTCCCACAGCGGCCGAAAGGCGTAACGCGCGTTTCCCAAAACACGCAGAGAGAACCAAGTGCGTCGTTGGAGCATGCGTCGATACTGATAGGATCGAAAGAAAGGCCATGCTGCTCTCGGATCAGCTTTCTCAATTCAAATCTTACTTTAATATTATAATTGTTTCACAATACTGAAGACGGATCAGCTCTTAGAGAGATATTATCACCCATGGCTGCACATATTGATGTGGCTTACCCTATAAAAATGCACTAAATCACCGATTTGGCACATCATCGCTCACGTTAGGCTACACATCATGAAATATACTGAGACAAATTATAGACCGTAGCCTACAAGTAGCAAAATAGAACTACATTTATTGAACATGAAATGTATTTCAATATGATTGAAATAGGCCTATAGCTACTGTATTTATATGTTAATGCAGTCATCTCAGTTTTCATTTGAAGACTATTTTTATACGTCGCCTGTTTATCAATTGCAAAGACGTTGAAAGACGTTCTATTCGTAGTCAACTTTGTTCTGAGGTTATCCGCGGTCAAGAGACGGATAAACCATATGATCCTAAATTCAGGGGAGGACGTCTGTGTATAAAGTGTTGCGGAAGGGCAAAAAAAAGCATTAACGACGCATTTAGCTGTTCTACGGGTGGTCTGAGGCAGGCGTTAGATTACAAGCGTTTTAAAGTGCAAAGTCAATAACAATGGTTTTGGGACACAGCTTGGAGATTTAACGATGCTCCTAAAAAAAGGTTCCATGGATTAACTTTGCTTTTGGGAAACCGGGCCTAGGTAAGTACCAGCTAAATCTGGGTTGTCAAATAAAATAAAGCAGTATCCTTTTGGTTCCATATTCCAGTCTGCATCAGTCTTTCAGTCATGGTCTGCTGTCAGCCCAAAAGCAGTGAGTAGACTGCCATCTCGTATCACCACACGCTTTCATACACTAATGTCAACCGTGTCATAGCAATGAGTACTAATTGACTTCTGGGCTGACTGCGGTCTCTGTGCAGGGCTTGTTCTATCATTAATGCCTAATAAAAGGCCACCCAAATGAGACAACCGTGACACTCTGACCAAGCAACAACCCCTTTACTACAGTTCACATATGAAAAATGCATACAGTTAGAACTACATACATACATACATACATACATACATACATACATACATACATACATACATACATACATACATACATACATACATACATACATACATACATACATACATACATACATACATACATACATACATACCTCTTAAAATTAGTGGATTTGGCTATTTCAGCCACACACATTGCTGACAGGTGTATAAAATTGAGCACACAGCCATGCAATCTCCATAGACAAAACATTGGGCCGTAGAATGGCCTTACTGAGGAGCTCAGTGACATTCAACGTGACACTGTCATAGGATGCCACCTTTCCAACAAGTCGGTTCGTAACATTTCTGCCCTGCTAGAGCTGCCCCAGTCAACTGTAAGTGCTGTAATTGTGACGTGGAAATGTCTAGGAGCAACAACGGCTAAGCCGCGAAGTGATAGTCCACACAAGCTCACAGAACGGGACCGTCCTCGGTTGTAATACTCACTACCGAGTTCCAAACTGCTTCTGGAAGCAACGTCAGCACAAGAACTGTTCGTGGTGAAATGGGTTTCCATGGCCGAGGAGCCGCACATAAGCCTAAGATCACCATGTTAAGTATGCCACCATTTGACTCTGGAGCAGTGGTGTCGCCCTCTCTGGAGGGAGGAATCCCGCTTCACCATCTGGCATTCTGGTGGACAAATCTGGGTTTGGCGGATACCATGAGAACGCTACCTACCCCAATGCATAGTGCCAATAATGGTTTGGGCTAGGCCCCTTAGTTCCAGTGAAGGGAAATCTTAACACTAAATCATACAATGACATTCTAGATAATTCTGTGCTTCCAACTTTGGGGAAGGCCCTTTCCTGTTTCAGCATGACAATGCCACCATGCACAAAGCGAGGTCTATACAGAAATTGTTCGTCGAGATCGTTGTGGAAGAACTTGACTGGCCTGCACAGAGTCCTGGTCTCAACCCCATTGAACACCTTCGGGATGAATTGGAACGCCGACTGCGAGCCAGGCCTAAACGCCCAACCTCAGTGCCCGACCTCACTAATGCTCTTGTGGCTGAATGGAGAGGCAAGTCCCTCCAGCAATGTTCCAGCATCTAGTGGAAAGCCTTCCAAGAAGAGCAGAGGCTGTTATAGCAGCAAAGAGGAGGACCAACACCATATTAATTCCCATGATTTTGGAATGAGATGTTCGATGAGCAGGTGTCCACATGCTTTTTGTCATGTAGTGTGTATTGGTGCTGCTGTTGGCCTGTAAGAAACAGAAATACAAGTATAGTCTGTCAGAGACGACAGAGGAAACACGCGAGCAAGTAGCACTTAGTCTCAGTGGTCCACTGCAAAGATATGACTTCCCTGTGACGCCCCCCATGATGCTTCCAGCTCTTGACATGTCAGTGTGCCACTTCGATTGCTCCATCACCGACACCTCTGACCAACTGAGCACATGTTAAGACAACCACTCAAGTAGGACTTAATTACTGTTAAAAGCTTACTTTAAAATGATGCCTATATGCAAGTAGTCATGGAACGGAATCTCCCCCATCTACCCTTCTCAATGCTTCGTCTCCAAAAGGTCTCCAAACCCTGGTCCAAAAAGACCCACTGAGAAGTGTCATATCCCAGGATGTGTGTGTGTCAGATAGATCTATTCATCGATTAACACAACAACACGGTCTATTCTAATACACCCCCACCCTCCTGAATATTCAAACACAGAGCGTCGTCGTCAGACGTTTTGTTCATGGTTTGTTGGTGCCATCGTTTCTCAGCTTGGCTCCGACAGATCAAAGAGAAGCCAACATCAGTTTATGTAGAAACCAAACAGACAAACAGAGAGACAGAAATGGCAAAGCCTTCTCGCACACAGACACCCACACGCACACACAAAAGACTTCCGCCTGAAAAGATGCATGTCTGAAAATATATGTGGTGATCAATAAATCAATGGGATATAATTAAAAGGAAACATGATTTATTTCCTTGTTTCCTTCATGTTTAGTTCTGAACAAAAAAAAAAAAACACTCCGTGCTGGTATTTAGGTGACCCCCAGGGTCTGACTGGTGGGGGTCACAGATCAAATGGTGGTGCAGGGTTATGAGGGCCTCTTCATATATTGACACTGATCGCATTCAATCAAACTGAGGGGTGACAGATTCCTTTACTTTTGTGCTGTTGGATTTGTCCACACAGCAAAACACAGTTAGAAACCTAGCAGGTGTTTTCCTCACACCGAGTCCTGTTTTTAGACCTGAGACTAGCAACAGTTATCGGGGAAAAAAATGGACCGTTAAAAAAAAAGAAATGGAATAATTGTAACTGTTGGACAATGGATGAAGATACTCGGTTCAGGCATTTTGGTGGGAATTAAGGTATTACATTTATTGTAAAATGTCACTTTTTCCTTTCTTATAATGGACTCATATATACATGTTCTTAGTATACAAGTTATTTTTATACTTTCTGATAAAATAACAAAAATGAGAGTGCCTCTTTTGCATATACCGTATACCGTGTATTTACGTACATTAATAAATGAATATAAAAAAGGGCGGAACAGCGCTGCAACGAACAAAAACGTGCTCTGTCTAGGCTACTGCTTCATGAATTATTCACTACTGTTGTGGTCACGTTCTCTTGCATAACTCAACAAGTGTGTCAAGAGAAGGACACCCAGTGATTTTAAGCTAAAAGCGCTTGATTCTAGATGACACCTATCTAAACATACTTTACATTGTTTGTGAGATCGGACATAATATCACACTATTATCACAGTGTTAATTTTCAGGAAGTTGCTTTCATTTCAGCACATCTAATTTGTAAACATTTCAACTGTATGAACTATTTTTTTTCTTCAAAAATCAATACACGTCAAAACAAAGTTATTTATTCTCTTTATTGTGATGTAGGTGTCAAGACGCTATTGTTAAATCCCAGACCAAGCTTCAGTGCTCTTATAGATGCAACGGAAAGCCAATGTATTCAGCTGAGCCCATTGCAGCCATTACCGGAGTGTGTTTGACAGGTCATTACAAACGCTTCCGCGGTCGTTACATTAACGGAGAGAAACGAATGGTACAAGCAAGAGCGGGAAAGAGTCACCAGAGTAAAATGAAAGCGATCAATCCAGCGAGATTTAAATGACAAGTGGATTGTGCAACCCCTCAAACACAGGAAATACTGAGACTCTCAAAAACAGTCCTCCCTCTACTCTGTAATGCTGAGTAGAGACGCCACCAAGCTGTTACCATGGAACAAGGTAACATTTGATAGAGACCCATATGACAGGTAGACTTGTCTCTCTCAGGCTCACACAACACTGAGCTCTAAGACAAATCGGAGAGAACGAGTGTGTGGAAAGATGAACCGCAAAATGTAGAGTGAAAGCAGCTGTCATCTAAAACAAAGAGGGAGAAAAAGGTGCGATGTTTCCCCGTGTGGATACACTCCCATTAACACAGCCCTTGTACATACAAAAAGCCATCCCTTCTGGACTACGGGTCCTTTTGCACGGAGTGTGTGCTAATATGACCTTTTCCTCCTGCCTATATACAGTTGAAGTCGGAAGTTTACATACACCTCAGCCAAATACATTTCAACTCCATTTTTCACAAATCCTAAGAAAAATTCCCTGTCTTAGGTCAGTTAGTATCATCACTTTATTTTATGAATGTGAAATGTCAGAATAATAGTAGGGAGAAAGATTTATTTCAGCTTTTATTTCTTTCATCACATTCCCAGTGGGTCAAAAGTTTACATACACTCAATTAGTATTTGGTAGCATTGCCTGAAACAATTTAAACATGGGTCAAACGTTTCGGGTAGCCTTCCACAAGCTTCCCACAATAAGTTGGGTGACTATTGGCCAATTCCTCCTGACAGAGCTGGTGTAACTGAGTCAGGTTTGTAAGGCCTCCTTTGCTCACACACACTTTTTCAGTTCTTCCCACAAATGTTCTATAGGATTGAGGTCAGGGCTTTGTGATGACCACTCCAATACCTTGACTTTGTTGTCCTTAAGCCATTTTGCCATAACTTTGGAAGTATGCTTTGGGTCATTGTCCATTTGGAAGATTCATTTGCGAACAAGCTTTAACTTCCTGACTGATGTCTTGAGATGTTGCTTCAATATATCCACATAATTTTCCATCCTCATGATGCCATCCATTTTGTGAAATGCACCAGTCCCTCCTGCAGCAAAGCACACCCATAACATGATGCTGCCACCACCGTGCTTCATGGTTGGGATGGTGTTCTTCGGCTTGCAAGCCTCCCCCTTTTCCCCAAACATAATAATGGTCATTATGGCCAAACTGTTCTATTTTTGTTTCATCAGACCAGAGGACATTTCTTGAAAAAGTACGATCTTTGTCCGCATGTGCAGTTGCAAACCGTAGTCTGGCTTTTTTCTGGCAGTTTTGGAGCAGTGGCTTCTTCCTTGCTGAGTAGCCTTTCAGGATGTAGATACTTGTGTGCCTGTTTCCTCCAGCATCTTCACAAGGTCCTTTGCTGTTGTTCTGGGATTGATTTGCACTTTTCCCACCAAAGTACGTTCATCTCTAGGAGACAGAATGAGTCTCCTTCCTGAGCGGTATGACGGCTGCGTGGTCCCATGGTGTTTATACTTGAGTACTATTGTTTGTAGAGATGAACGTGATACCTTTAGGCATTTGGAAGTTGCTCCCAAGGATGAACCAGACTTGTGGAGGTCTACAATTCTATTTCTGAGGTGTTGGCTGATTTCTTTTGAAAGGCACAGAGTTTGAAGGTAGGCCTTTAAATACATCCACAGGTACACCTCCAATTGACTCAAATGATGTCAATTAGCCTATCAGAAGCTTCTAAAGCCATGACATAATTTTCTGAAATTTTCCACGATGTTTATAGGCGCAGTCAACGTAGTGTATGTAAACTTCTGACCCACTGGAATTGTGATACAGTGAATTATAAGTTAAATAATCTGTCTGTAAACAATTGTTGGAAAAAAAGTACTTGCGTCACACACAAAGTAGATGTCCTAACCGACTTGCCAAAACTATAGTTTGTTAACAAGAAATGTGTGGAGTGTATGAAAAAATGAGTTTTAATGACTCCAACATAAGTGTATGTAATCTTTCGACTTCAACTGTACCTGCAAGATCTTAGTTCATTTGTAGTTCAGTGATGAGAGAGTGAAAACTGTCTGGGTCATAACGATTTTAAAATGGTGACCACTTTCCATGACAAAGGAAGTCTGATAAAGAGCTTTTTTATCAGCGAATGTGACCAGACATTTAGAGATAACAACACGGGCTGACAGATTATTAGTCTCTTTTCCTTCTCAAGAATTTGGAGAAGTTTGGTGCACAGAGAGAGAGAAAGAGAGAGAAGAAAGAGAGAGAGAGAGAAAGAGAGAATGAAAGAGAGAGAGAGAGAGAAAGAGAAGAAAGAGAAAGAGTCGTCCCCTTCATTAACGTCGCTCGTGTAGTTCAAGCTAGTCCGTGTTCCCGGCACATCACAAAAGGCCCTGAGACATCCATCTTCCTGTGGCCGCCTCTCCAGCAGATCAGTGGCTGCTGCTCCAGGTTGCATCCCTGTGAGTTACAGCTGTGTGCCCAGGTGTGTCCTTCACTGGAGACAGGTAGTGTTGCCAAGACCCAGAAATTAGTGAAGATGGAGACCATTATACTCTTTTCCTCTCCCAGGAGAAATGGCAAGGGAGTGAATTCTATAAATTCCGGCATATTAATTCAATCTTAAACCACTCCAGAGTCTGACACCTTGCTGCAGGGCGAATATGAAGGAAGGGTGAGTGGCAGCATCTGTACCGCGTGACCTCTCTGAACACTGAAGTCCTTGACGTCACATACACGCGCAACAAAATCCCAATAACAACCTCTCTCCTTTCGCTCTCCGAAACAAAACCAATTCTCACTCCTTATTCCTGACCTTAACCATTACAACTGGGACCCTATCCATAATTAAACAGTAATCTAAAAACCCATTTTAGCTAGGTCGGTCGTTGTTCCTGCACCACCACGCCTCCCTCCCTCCCTCTCCTCCTTTTTTCTCCCTTTTTTTGTTGAAGATCTAGTTGGAGAAACCATTAGCATGAGAAAGCAGCCTAGTAATTGTCTTCACCCCACTGAGTGATCCCTGGGTAGAGGATTAGCTAGAGAGAGCCCTGTTTCAACTCTGCACAGATGCTGCTGCCTCCTGCTCAAAACCACCACCCACTCCACATTAGATAAAGACTGCAGAGGATGATGCCGAGCGACCCGTGACTACAAACAATATGAAATCAAAACACACAGGAAGGAAGTGCACCGCCCCCATCCTACACAAGTGTTGACCCCCTCAGCTTTTTCTAAATGTCCTATTTTTTCTCTCCAAATCTACTAGCTAATATGCTTTTCTGTTGAAAATGGGGATTAGAGTATAGGCAGCTTAAACTTTTTCTCTCTCTCGCTCGCTCTCCCTCTGTGGTGATATATGTGGGTTATTTAGAGCTGGATCTGCCTAAATCGCCCCCGTGGGCCACCCTGTCCGCCTCTAATCCGCCTGGCCTACTCATATGGAGGTGTCACAATTCTGGCTCACTTTCCCGGGGATAAGCACTTCAAACACGGCTGCTTCATCTCCTGACCTTTCCACGGAGATGATCGATTTAGCCCGATTGGATTGATTCCACAAACAGGCAAGCATAGAAAAACAAGGAATTTACCCCTGAGGCACAACTTAAAATCCATAAGCTTCGCTGGCTTTCAATTTTCGTTGGTGGTTTCAACCCAATTTCTCAAATATATATACATATTTATATACAATGAGTGTACAAAACATTAAGAACAACTTCCTAATATTGAGTTGCAACCACCTTTGCCCTCAGAACAGCCTCAATTCATTAGGGCATGGACTTTAGAAGGTGTCGAAAGCATTCCACAGGGATGCTGGCCCATGTTGACTCCAAATGCTTCCCACAGTCGGGTCAAGTTGGCTGAATGTCCTTAGGGTGGTGGACCATTCTTGATACACACGGGTAACTGTAGAGTGTGAAAAACCCAGCAGCGTTGCAGTTCTTGACACATTCAAACCTGGTGCGCCTGGCACGTAAAACCATACCCAGTTCAATACATACACAATCCATGTCTCAAGACTTAAAAATCCTTAAATCTTTCTTTAACCTGTCTCCTCCCTTTCATCTACACTGATTGAAGTGGATTCTTTTTTTCTTTTTTTATTTAACCTTGATTTAACTAGCCGAGAGATATAATAATAATAATATAATAATCCCTTTCAGTAGCGGTTTGGTATGGGAATTACGACACAGTCAAAACCTGCATCCCGATCCAGGGACCAACAGGCTCTTGAAAAGCCTCTAACCCCAAGGCATAAGACTGCTTAAATAGCTAACAAGCTACATAGACCATCTGAGTTGACCCTTTATTTACATTTGTACCCTGCCTCTACGAACACTCTCTCACACACACACACACACACACACACACACACACACACACACACACACACACACACACACACACACACACACACACACACACACACACACACACACACACACACACACACACACACACACACACACACACACACACACACACACACACACACACACACACACACACCATCTACGCTGCTTGCTACTCTGTTTATCATATACCCTGATGCCTAGTCAGCTTACTCCTATACATAGAGTATCTACCTCGATCTCTCCAGTATCCCTGCACACTGTATGGTATTAGAGCTGACCCTGTGTATAGCTTCTGACTTTCTCGTGTTCTTATTTCTCGTGCGTTTTTTGGTTCTACCTTGTGTTATTTTTAGTACTACATTGACATTGATTGTTGCATTGTTGGCTTTAGAGCTTGCCAGGAAGGCATTTTCACTGTACTCGTGCCTTTACAACTTTAAACTCATAGCAAACAGGTCAGAGTGTTTTCAGACTGACCCAGTGGACATACAACCACAACACAACGTTTGCCTCAATGTTGACTCCGAGTCGTGGCCCTCGATGTATCATTGCGGAGTGTCAATGTGCCATTGCTGCCACTCAGCAATGATACATTATGAGCAGCACAACAGACAGTAAAAGCTCTGTCGCTCCCGAGCAGAAAAAGCCATTCCGTTAGAGTTGTGCAGGCTTCCTGCTTTCGCGCTTCTCTATGTGCACTTTACGCAGGGACGAAACAATCGGAAGAGAGCGAGAGCCAGAGAGACGGGGAGCTACAGGAGTAGAATACATCCCTCTAGAAAAAGGTTTCAGAAATCATTATATTTATAGCCCTACCAGACAGAAGCAAACGCTATTGTTGAGTCTCCCCAAACCCGGGTTGTGTTCATTAGAGCACATTGTATCAAAATGTTTCAAAATGTGGGCCTAAGGTAAATAACAAGAAGCATTTGTTATTGGACAAGTTCAGATAGAACCTCCCCATTTCACCCAGTTTCGGAGCATTTTCTTCCATTTCTTGTCTGCTGAACATGACCTCAATGGGTGTTTGGTCTGAATAGACTGGCCAGTGAGCCCTGCCTCTGAGAGACTATTACTCTGTGCTAATCACATTTCATTTGAATAATGAGGAGATCACACCCTTCCCTCCTGCCCAGTCCCTCTGCATCATTCACTGGAGTCTCTGATACACTCATTTTAGTTTCATCTATAAAGCTCCTCTCATGCATTTTTTATCAAATCTATTACTTTAGGATTAAATTATAAAAAGACTGTCCTCCTTAAATTTTTAATAGTTTGCATAATTGGTATCAGGGCCCCGAATGCGAGCTAGAAAAATCCAGTACAGGACTAAAGGTCCGGAATTATCCAGACCAAGCCTACAGAGCACGGTCTGTACACAAACGACACATACACAAACTCTAGTAAAAATGAGTTTACCCATTTCTATACGAGATGGGTAAAGAGAAAGGGAGAGCGAGAGAGAGGATGGGGGTAGAAAACTGCAGTGACAGCAGAGTGGTGAATAAATTGAAAAAGGGTCCCGTTGAAAATTGTCTATCACTCATGACAAACGATCTGATAGGGTGGAGCGCGGCAGCGGTTTCTCCTGGTGACACGTTCGTTCCCAATAGAGCTGTGAATAACCAGTCTATCGCCACAATGCTTAGCACCGGACCCGCCACACAGTTAATAATGCACACGCTGGTGTGAAATATATTCCTCCGGTTCAGATATGCAGTGGAGCTGCCGCGGCACTAATTTGGAGAACAGTGACATGCCCAGATTTACAAAGGGCGCTTTTGGTTTGAAGGATCACACACCACACCACACCCCACCCACCCACCCACCCACACACACACACGTGGAGAGGGTGCTGTTGGTGGTGTTTAACCCCAGTTTGAACTGATTGAAATTGCCTGGAGGAGCCGCAAAGTGGTTGGTGACTGTGGGGATTGGTGAGCACCTGCTAAGTAGCTACCAGGTGACCTCCTTTCCTGCCCCGGCTGTCCTCTGTTCTTTCTGATACAGCCCCTCTCTTCCTCCCACAACCCAGCCGAAGGCTGCTCATGTCCCACTAAAGAGACTAAACAAATATACATTTCAATGAATCCTCGTAAATCAGCAGTGAAAAGACAGAGCGGGTGACATCAGCAGTTTTGTTAGCCTTAATGCTAACTAAGTCTAGTTTAACCTGCAAAGCAGTTTGGAGTGTTTCCCCCACACATTTCAGACATCCTTTGAAAGCTTGATCCAGACAGACTGAGCTGAATAGGCTGTGATGTGAAAGGGATAGATGCTAGAGACACACACACACACACACACACACACACACACACACACACACACACACACACACACACACACACACACAGCCAACAATCCCACTGAGGGCAGCGTTTGTTTGAGGGACAAGGTGACCCTGTCGCTCGGGGGGCCTGTGAACAGACACAATGAAGGTCTCTCATCCTCCACGCACACACAGACGCACACACACACTCCCAGCCGGCTGCGTTGGTCGGGGCCTGCGACGGGACGAAGGGGGGGGGGTGACAACACCCCAACGCAGTAGTGTTAAACCCCTATTCAGTGACAGAGAGCCCCCCGAGATGGGCGCCTTTCAGATCTCGCACAGACTGTGTCAAATCCCCGCTTGCAACGCCCAGGCATGCAGCCGACAGATGGGGTGTCTATTGAGTGGTGGATCACCCTGGCAGAGGCGCCTTGGCTCCCCATCCATCCCCAGTGGAAACAATGGGGCGGCAGGTCAAGAGTGCTGTCTCAATGGAGAGGGGAGGTCAGGAGAGGTGTCTCAGTGGAGAGGTCAGGAGAGGTGTCTCAGTGGAGAGGGGAGGTCAGGAGAGGTGTCTCAGTGGAGAGGGGAGGTCAGGAGAGGTGTCTCAGTGGAGAGGGGAGGTCAGGAGAGGTGTCTCAGTGGAGAGGGGAGGTCAGGAGAGGTGTCTCAGTGGAGAGGGGAGGTCGGGAGAGAGGTGTCTCAATGGAAAGGGGAGGTCAGGAGAGGTGTCTCAGTGGAGAGGGGAGGTCAGGAGAGGTGTCTCAGTGGAGAGGGGAGGTCAGGAGAGGTGTCTCAATGGAAAGGGGAGGTCAGGAGAGGTGTCTCAATGGAAAGGGGAGGTCAGGAGAGGTGTCTCAATGGGGAGGGGAGGTCAGGAGAGGTGTCTCAATGGGGAGGGGAGGTCATCTTCTCCTTTCCCCCTTCTGATGACCAGGTGGGTGTCTCAATGTCTGGGACATATCAGTGGGGAGGTCAGGCAAGACGGGTGTCCTCAATGGGGACGGTTGGAGGTCCTCCTCCCAGAGCGCCAAGAACCTTGGCGTGATCCTGGGTGTCTCAACATGGGGTGGGGAGGTTCATGTACAACAGCAGAGAGGTGTCTCAATGGAGAGGGGTCCTCATCCAGGCACTTGTCATCTCATGGACTGCAACTCGCTGTTGGCTGGGCTCCCTGCCTGTGTCTCAATGGAGCCCGTCTGGGAACCTTCAGGACGTCACCCCGCTCCTCCGTGTCTCCACTGGCTTCCAGTTGAGGCATCCGCTACAAGACCATGGTGCTTCACGGAGCTGTGAGGGGAGGTGTCTCCAGGCTCTGATCAGGCCCTACACCCAAACAAGGGGAGGTCCACCTCTGGCCTGCTCGCCTCCCTACCACTGAGGAAGTGTCTCAGCCCAGTCAAAACTGAGCTGCCCTGG
This sequence comes from Oncorhynchus gorbuscha, assembly GCF_021184085.1. NCBI lineage: Eukaryota > Metazoa > Chordata > Actinopteri > Salmoniformes > Salmonidae > Oncorhynchus > Oncorhynchus gorbuscha. The sequence continues at coordinate 53,502,294 of NC_060177.1, read as the reverse complement.
GAGGTGGTCTCAGGATGGGGACCTTCCGGGGAGGAATACCTAGGAGAGGATGTCTCACCCCACCCCCTAAGTTTTAGATTGAGTGACTGTCCCACTGGAGGTCAGGTGATTTGTAAGTCGCTCTGGTGTCTCTAAATGACTTAAATGTAAATGGGGAGGAGGAGGTCAGGAGAGGTGTAGGATGCCTCTACACACACTACTGTTGGGCTATGCATCGCAACCCCTTTGAAAGTGAAAGAAATTCAAGATTTTGTGGTGGAGGGACAACTAGTGGCTGTGTGATCACATGATCACAGCGCTACTTGCAGTGGATTGCAGACATTGGTAGACTGAAGAGAGGCTGAATCTGGGACAGCAGTGTTTGTGTTGATTCTTATCTACTGCAAACAGGAACACAAAAAGAGGTCCCCTCACTGTGCGCCAACACACATCTGCCAGGTCAGGAGGAACATTGACACATACAGTCTCACAAAGGTAAACCTTCACTCTCTCTCAGACACAGACACACAGACACACACTTAATTAGATAATGCAAACCTGGCTCTTTGTGGATAACTGCACTGGAAGTCATGAAAGAAATCAAGACAGCAAGACTTTCCAGGGGGTTAGTACAAAGCAAACTCATTATTAAGCCTGATCATGTGACAGCATTGTATCAACAATGAAAAAGACTCAACATTCTGTTAGTCTAACAGCGATATTTCTGCAGATCAAGTGAACATTTACACCACATATACATGTACCCCATTAGAATTCTGCAAGAATGGAATAGTTCAGACTAGTGCTTTACGTCATGGGTTATATTGTTCTGAACTCTATACGTGTCTCATTATTAATGTATTGATTGACAGTGTTGTTTAGAATAGAAGACTATGAATAGCTCCGCACGCAGACAGAGTGAGAGAGACCACAGAGCATGACAGTAGTGGTTGACCAGAGGGGGAAAGCCAATCCAACCCCATTGACCAGGACTGGGGTGTGGGGGTCTGGTTTAGGGAGCGCGGGAGAGAGCCAAAGAGGGAGGGAGATGGGGTTGGCCTGACCCAGACCTGGGTGTCTTAGTCAGCCCAGCCAGGCCGTCTGGAGCTGAGCTGGGCCTATCTGATCAGGTTTCTAATGAGACCACAACCAGGGAGCACCCGACCAAACTGGCCTGGAGGGGAGGGCATGGGAGACAAGGACAAAGGTGCCCTGATAGAGTCTAGTATCTTCATACAAGACCCACCATATCTCATAGAACAGCAACTCTAGCTGCTGTATATTTATGTTATTTATGTGTATATTTCCACGTCATCCATTCTTAAATGAAGTGGGATTTAGTAGCAGTGCACACAGAGGCTTTCATGACAAACTAAAGTGTCAAGGAGGCTTTTCCTTGAAAGGGGTAGTAATCTGGACTCACTGTTAGGAAAATTAATAACAATTACATGAAATAGTAACCCACACAAAACAAAATAACCCTTAGCAACCACAAGTCAGACAGCTTTCTTCTGAGAATAAAAAAATAATTGTGATGTAAACAACATGGGACCAGCTATGATCCTCCACAGAGATGAATGTAGGTTAGGAGAAATGGGCTGTTCTACAAGGTTGCTGTTCTGTTATGCACAGTGACTTGTTGGCCTTGTTACTGTTGCATCTCTCAGTGAGAGGTCCCTACAGCATGAATTTCTGAATGTACTGTAGCAATATTGAAACATACTGCTACTACAGAATGTATGAAGTTCCATTCTCCCATAACAAAACAGATAAATAATTCCATATATGCTTAGAATATTCAGACTGCCATCTTCCAGATCTGAGTAAAGACCAGGGTTTCTGTTAAGAAAATGTTGTGCCATACATTTGACCAGCAGCATTATTAATTTACCGGGCATTTGATCAATTTACTGGACCCAATGCATTAAGTGAGTGAACTGATTAGGGCGTTCACCCACGAGGCTCAGAATGACAGAAATCCCTGTTAGATTATGGTCCTGCATATTAACAGAACATGTAAGTCAAGGATGCAACTTTGTGGTCCTTCTTGCTGAATTCTGACGTGCACTTTGAAGATGTTAGAATAACTGTCTATATTTACTTTTTCTCAGCCAACAAGACGAGTAACGAACAACCAAATCACTAGTCTATATTAATCGACTATCCCCGTAATAGAAACGTTGACCTATTCTATTGGTCAGTTTGCTGAGAAAGAAATAGCCTGTTCCAAACAGACTCTGGGACAGTTGTGGGACGATAGATCCCAAATTCATACAGCTAATGTGCACAAGTGGGCTATGCTTGAAGGTTCGTTACATAAAGCAATTAGCGGGATAACACCATCAAAAGCGCACCACACACGAGAGCGGCTTCACGTGACAAGAGATGAACATATCCGTAACAAATATTGAAAGAGGGGAGATCTAATATGCAAAAACTAGCATGGGTTGCTTATGTGACAAGAATTGTGCCTTTGGCTACTGGACAATGAAAGAAAGTTGATATAAAATAATTGCCTCCGCGGATATGGTCTGATTTTGTCTGGGCTGCTTTGAAGCAAGGTAAGACATTCCTCATATTATGTCGTAAAACGTTCAGGTTTCGAACAATTGAGTATATGTTTTCAAATTGTATACTGCGTCCGGTTCATTGCAAAGGGTTGTGTGACGTGCTGATGAAGCCTGGTTTCCGTTCGCCATCTATGCATTTTCTGTTTGAGATGCTGTAGCAGCGGCGCTAGCGCTGTCAGACAGCATTTTACGCTCAACGACGTTGTATCTGTATGCTTTACGCGTGTGATAAATAAGATACATAACGAATATACTGTACACACGGACCATTTTAATTCCACTAAATTAACCTATAGACCCATATGCATGACCAGTCAAATATATTTCAATCAACTGGTATTTCCATCAATTAATAAACTAAAAAGCATTATTTCGAAATGGGATTTTGGATTTCGCAATAGGACTTTCTCTTCTCCCGGACAATTGGCGGCAATTCTATTTTTCTGCTGTTAGAAAAACAAAGAAAACGGCCAAAAACAAGATATTGCCTTCAAATGGAAACCCTAGTACTGACACACCTACAGGAGAGGTGGAGGGTGTCCTAAATTGTTGACGCATTGGGGTATCAGGATGCTTCTGACTGCACTCGGGCCCAGTAGCGGTACATGGGTAAAATCACCGTGTTGTGATAACTGAATTGTTTGCTCTATAACTTGTTAGTTCATATGCCTTGCAACCGTGATATATGCTTAAGGCAAAGACAATAAGAAGACAGACACAGTGGCAGAATAAATTCAACCAGACATTTGTTTCATCACAAAACCAGAGCGCAAACTCTGTCCTGTGAAGTCCACAAAGCATATTGCATGTGACAAACAGTTACATGACCTACAGCATGGTCAAGAAAGTAAATGTTTCCAACATTTTCGGGCTATGACTCTGTCATACAGTACAGGCGTTTATTTTTTGTTGTCCTAGGCTACCTGGCCAAAATACTTGTTAGACTAAGTTCCTTTCATGGGCAGCGTTAGCTAGTTAACATTAGCCTTCTACATCTAGCTACATATTGAACTTCCATCTTCCCAGCTAATTTAGGAATAGGACGTTTTTAGCTAGCAAGCAAACACAGGACAACAACACAAGGAGATGCAACAATTCAAGTTGTTTCTATCGATGACGTATTTCTCGGTGATAGGAGTGAAACCAAATCCAAACTGGCTTCCCTTCACAGTTGAGCTCACTCAGTTTTGCTCAACGCTGATTGGCTATAATTTTATACTTTTTGTCAAGGGAGGCCAAATGCTGTCTGGCTTCCCATGGCTATATCATCGACTAAGACAGGACTAGTAAAGGCCCAGTGCACTACTTTTGTGTATTTTTTGTGGAAAAATGTATATTGTATTTTAATTCAGATTTTTGTTCAGGTGGTGTTTCAGCACCCTCAACGCCCCTATGGCCTCTTTACTCAGGCTCATCTTTAAAAGATTAATAGGGGATGCTGTCCTTGTGGCAGAAACGTAGTTGGAGGGGTTTCCGTGACAACAGGAAAAGTTTGAAAACAAAGTAGAGAGAGACACCATTGTCACGGTTACCAACTAGCTGTCGACGCCCGGCTCCATTGGTCTTTCAGCTTCAGCTGCCAATCACAGTGTTGGGGCATCAATGGAGAACATTTGAATGATAAAACCATAAGTCATGAACAGACCATTTCCTTGTCATCGGGGGGGGGGGGGGCTGGGTGGGGAATGGCTGAATGGGGGCCAGGGGAGGAGAGGAGAGATTTTACCACTACAGAGCCATATGGAATGTTGAGATTCCGGATTCGCACCCCAGTCAAGCCACAATGACGCTTAAATCACCAAACACCTTCCTCTTAATCAGCAGCACGACCACATCACCGTAGAACAGGAGTGTTAAACTAATTTTGCCGGGGGGGGGGGGGGGGGGGGGGGGCATTCTGTCTCCAACAAAGTCTGGAGGATCGCACTGAAAGTGTGTTATATTTCATTGCACTCAAAATTAGTACAAAATAACACCCCCTATCCATAGTTTTTTACATTTTCGATGCTGTCTAGCTTTCATTTACATTTTTAACAGGCGGGACACGGTCAAGGAGCTGTATGTAGGTCCATTATAATTTCTACACCGTTTCGAATTGGTTTTAATTATGTGGACACCTGCACATCTAACATCTCATTCCAAAATCAGGGCATTGATATGGAGTTGGTCCCCGTTTGCGGCTATAACAGCCTCCACTCTTCTGCGAAGGCTTTCCACTAGATGTTGGAAAATTGCTGCAGGAATTTGCTTCCATTCAGCCACAAGAGCATTAGTGAGGTCGAGCACTGATTTTGGACGATTAGGCTTGGCTCAGTCGGCTTTCCAATTCATCCCAAAGGTGTTTGATGGGGTTGAGGTCAGGGCTCTGTGCAGGCCAGTAAAGTTCTTCCACACCAATCTCAACAAACAATTTCTGTATGGACCTCACTTTGTGCACAGTGGCATTGTCATGCTGAAACAGTTGCCACAGCACAGAATCATCTAAAATGTCATTGTATGCTGTAGTGTTAAGATTTCCCTTCACTGGAACTAAGGGGCCTAGCCCAAACTACAAAAAACAGCCCCAGAACATTATTGGCACTCTGCATTGGGGCAGGTAGCATTCTCATGGCATCCGCCAAACCCAGATTTGTCCGACGGACTGCCAGATGGTGAAATGTGATTCATCACTCCAGAGAACACATTTCCACTGCTACAGAGTCCAATGGTGGAAAGCTTTACACGACTCCAGCCGAAGCTTGGCATTGCACATGGGGATCTTAGGCTTGTGAGCGGCCGTTCGGCCATGGAAACCCATTTCATGAAGCTCCTGACGAACAGTTATCGTGCTGGTGTTGCTTCCAGAGGCAGTTTTGAACTCTGTAGCAAGTGTTGCAACCGAAGATCGATGATTTGTACACGCTACCTGCTTCAGCACTCAGCAGCTGAGCCATTGTTGCTGCTAGACGTTTCCACTTCACAATAACAGCACTTATAGTTGACAGGGGCAGCTTTAGTTTAACAAACTGACTTGTTGTAAAGGCGGCATCCTATGACGGTGCCACGTTGAAAGTCACTGAGCTTTGCAGTAAGGCCATTCTACTGCAAACGTTTGTCTATGGTGATTGCATGGCTGTGGGCTCGATGTTATACACCTGTCAGCAACGGGTGTGGCTGAAATAGCCAAATCCATTAATTTGAAGGGGTGTCCACATACTTTTGTACATACAATGCCTTTGGAAAGTATTCAGACCTTGACTATTTCCCCATTTAGTTACTTTACAGCCTTATTCTAAAATGGATTAAATAGTTTTTTTTTGTCACCAATCTACACATAATGACATCTCTAGGAAGAGTCTTGGTGGTTCCAAACTTCTTCCATTTAAGAATGATTGAGGCCACTGTGTTCTTGGGGACCTTCAATGCTGCAGGAATTTCCCTGGATCTGTGCCTCGACACAATCCTGTCTGGGAGCTCTACGGACAATTCCTTTGACCTCATGACTTGTTTTTTTTTTGACAACTGTGAGACCTTGTATAGACAGGTGTATGCCTTTCCAAATCATGTCCAATCATTTGAATTTACCACAGTTGGACTCCAATCAAGTTGTAGAAACATCTCAAGGAAGATCAATGGAAACAGGATGCAACTCAGCTCAATTTAGAGTCTCATAGCAAAGGGTCTGAAACCTTATTTACATAAGTCATCTTTTTTTGTTTTTAATACATTTGCTAAAATTACAAGGTACTGTTTGTTGAAATTTGTTTTATTTAATACATTTTAGAATTATTCTGTGACGTAACAAAATGTTGAAAATCTCAAGGGCTCTGAATTCTTTCCGAATCACTGTATAGTGTATATTGAGTTAGTTTAACCCTAAAAAAAAGAAGATTTCTAAAACATATACAGTACCCTCAACCAGCTTCATGAGGTAGTCATCTGGAATGCATTTCAATTAACAGGTGTGCCTTGCTAAAAGTGAATTTGTGGAATTTATTTCCTTCTTAATGCGTTTGGGCCAATCAGTTGTGTTGTGACAAGGTTGGGGTGGTATACAGAAGAGAGCACTATTTGGTAAAAGACCAAGTCCATATTAGGGCGGCAGCGTAGCCTAGTGGTTAGAGTGTTGGACTAGTAACCGGAAGGTTGTGAGTTCAAAACCCCCGAGCTGACAGGGTACAAATCTGTCGTTCTGCCCCTGAACAGGCAGTTAACCCACTGTTCCTAGGCCGTCAAAATAAGAATGTGTTCTTAACTGACTTGCCTGGTTAAATAAAGGTAAATAAATATTATTGCAAGAACTGCTCAAATAAGCAAAGAGAAACAGTCCATCATTACTTTTAGACATGATGGTGAGTCACTATGGAACATTTCAAGAACTTTGAAAGTTTCTTCAAGTGCAGTTGCAAAAACCATGATGAAACTGGCTCTTATGAGGACAGTCACAGGAAAGGAAGACCCAGAGTTACCTCTGCGGTAGAAGATAACTTCATTAGAGTTACCAGACTCAGAAGATCCAATAACAGACACATCTCAACATCAACTGTTCAGAGGAGACTGTGAATCAGGCCTTCATGGTCGAATTGCTGCAGAGAAATCACTACTAAAGGACACCAATAAGAAGAGACTTGCTTGGGCCAAGAAACACGAGCAATGGACATTAGACAGGCGGAAATCTTTCCTTTGGTCTGATGAATCCAAATTTGACCACCCACGGGCAGGATTGGACCCCCTCGATGGCCGTATGTTTGACACCACTGCCGTAGATGGAGAACAAAATGTAAATGGGACTGGGAGACAAGCCTGAAGTGACACTTAATTGGAGTCATCGAGGAATTCTCTCACTCAGCTCCAGTCAACAGTATCCATCAAACTTTGTTCAAAGCCATCGCATCGCAGTTTCAGCAGCAGCTGTCTGTCTAGGGGTAGAAAACCAGAGGTCTATGCCTGAGGCCTGTTTTAAAATAGTACAAGTCATCCACTACTTCTGTCTCATAACAAAAGCAGGAAGGTGGAAGAGGAAGGTGGATGGCAGTGTCATGACACTATCCTCAAACTGACCTCTTCTTAGTCAGTCCATATAGAATTATATGCTACATGTTTCCTTTTTCCATGTGCCATTCCACAAATCCACCAACAGCATGACAGAAGCTAAAGACAGACAGCATCAGAGAGAGGGGGAGAGGAAGCCATGCGTTGATGGAAAGAAGAGGCAGAAAACAAGCCCAGTGAACAGCTGTCCTCCCTTTCCTTCACCACAGGATCATCCCAGGAGGAAGTCCCATGTGCTCGCTCTCCCAGATCCTGGTTTGTGGCTGACAGAGGAGACTGGCACTCTGCTCTCCCACACCCCACTCCGGCGGCTCTATGGGCCTCCTCCTCCTCTCCCTCTCCCCATGCTGCTAGGAGGTTGGGAGCGAGTGAGGGGAGAGATGTAGGGGGGAGCTACATGAAGGAGAGAGTCTCCCAGTCGGTTGTTGTCAGGCCTAGGCCACTATCGCTGGGACTTTGTTTACACACACATGCACAATCCAGAGGTTGAGAATTGTTAGTAGGGATGGAGCTTAGAATGAGAACAGAAAGAATTGCAGACAGAGCCAATTCCTAATGTATTTGACAATGTCCAAAACAGGAATCACACTCATCATCAGATAAAGAACACATGAAGGTGTGTGAGATTTATTTATTCATTTTTAGGTGGTTTATATTGACTCAACCAAGTCAACCAAAATGACAGGTTCCAAGATCCATTTTGGGTTGCTTAGCGCGGTACAGGGTGGATGCACTGTATATAATGCATGTAAACGGTTTAAACTCCACTGTTTGTATTCTGTCTCTAAATGTAGTCACTAGCAGCACCATATCAACAAGTACAATTCTGTGTACTTGGTGAAAAGGTGTTCTGAAGTTGCCCATGTATGCGCCGCCAAACAGTAGGGTGGACGTATTATAGCTATAATGTAACAGTGTGAGACTGCGTTAACGAACAAACCCATCGATATGTCAATACCACGTCAGCCGTATTGAATGTACCTATGGGAGTGCAGTCAAATTGTCGTGTTCCAAGGGACCGTCCGCTTCTAGCGATTCTACTTACATGGTCAGTACAGTGGTCATGTAGAGTGAACATGCTTGACACACTTCCGTGGTCTTCAGAAACAAGAGTAGAGACATGCTGTCCCTTGCCCGTTCAGCCTCTACAGATGTTGCCTTGCTTGGATACCAGCTGATTGGCTGGCTGTGGTGACAGCTGGACAGCTGTTCCTTCCCGGAGACGCAGTCACAGAACCATACCACAAAGGGAGGGAGGAGGGGGTAGAATGTTTCATATGTCTGTATGAAGTTCCCCGGACGAGGGAAGCTGTCAAAACATAGCAACGGATGTAGCAACGGTTTCTTGAGTCTGAAATTTCAAGAGAGATGGTACTAAACAGAAACCAGAGTGAGTGAAGCAGCACACAGTTGAGCGAACGCCAGACAGACGTGGATGAGACGCCCACTCCGCTCCTCAAAAAATAAGCAAATAAATCAAGATGTAATTCTACATCCAAATGTGTGCTTTATTAACGCAACACCAACCATACCACCCTGTACAATTTTAATTTGAACCCCAAGTATTCTGGTCTGTATTCAGGTTTTCCTGATTGAATATGTTCACATTTTAATTTGAACTTCTAATTCATATTTTACCTCTACATACAAGGGAAAAGGAGGAGAGGGAAGGGTGATTTCAGAAGCAGTGAAGATAATTGGCCAGGCATTAAAAATGAGGGTGGACTTTGGCACACATGTGTGACTGCTGGGACGAAAGCCTGTGTAAATTGCAGTCATGTTCAAATAATATGCCTTCATCCTGCCATTTAAATACAGAACGACCTACCATACCCACCTACCCCCGACTCAAAGTTACCTGCTCAATCAACAGAGCACAAATCTTAGGTTAAAAAGCTTGGATCCGTGCCAGTCATTTCTGCCAAAACTCACACAGCAGGCAATTCATTATTGCCACCAAGGGTCAGCAAGTCCTTCAACTCAATAAAAATGTTAATAAAACTAAGAGCTCACAAAAAGGAACGCTGATCCCCCCCTGGTCTCTGAATATGTGTGTGTGTGTGTGTGTGTGTGTGTGTGTGTGTGTGTGTGGTTGGGCGCCAAACTCCAACTGCTCACAGCCAAAGTAGATAATGCATCAGCGTATATGCTACAGCAGGTGGTTTGAATTTATTGGGAAAAGGAACACACACAAAAACACAGGTTGTTGAGTCAAACATTAGATCTCCAATTCCATATCCACCCCCACTCATCTAAATACATTTAAATACTATTAGGCAGATTTCACAGGATGGCAGTGGGTTTATAATTATACGTGACATCTTTGAGAGAAAAAAAAAGATTACTCTGGATGCCAGTCGGGGGGGGGGGGCTTAGCAACCAGTCATTATCTTCAGGAGTGGATTGAGGTGATCCATCCGTCGAACTCTGGTGGCTCGCCCATCTCCCCTGCCCACCATCTCGCTGCCTTCTCCCCGTCCGAATACAAACAGAGATAAAGAACTCCGCAATCGCTCTTGACACACAAATAGGTTAACACAATAAAGCCGGCTTTGACTGGCTCACTCGAGGGAGAAAAGCAATTCCAGCAGCCGGCAGGAGGCAATAAAACAGGCGCGAGGAGAGAGAAGTGGGTGTGTTTGTCCATATGTGTCCTGGCGCCATTGTTTCTATGTTCCTGACTGTACGCGAGTGAAAGCAGGCACGGAGAAGCCAAGGGGCCTCAGATCTTTAATATCGCAAGGATTTCTAACCGTGGGTTTAGCCTAGAAACATATACCAACTACCCCCCCCCCCATCCCACCCTCCTCGCATGCTCTCTCACAAATCTGTCTATAGCTTAAAAATTCAAACAGGTCAAAGTTAAATGACTTTTATCTGTGCATGCTTTCCATTCCGTGTCCCCGGTACTAGGACCGGCAGTAAAAGATTCAAATCTCCAGAGTTTTATTAAAACGTGTTGCGTTCACACTGAGCTGGGGGAAACAAAGAGGGGTGGCTTCTCCAATTACCATGCCGAACAGACATTCTTTTCACCAGTCAGTGGAAATTGTATTACCTTTACAGCAATGCCATCAGAATTGGGTAACGGACTCGATTTTGTTTTGTCACAGACGCTAACGGTCGCTGTGTCACCCCCGTGTAAGTAGTATCCATTTGCAACAATCAAGTCATGTAGCCATTGTCACACACTCCCAAAGCCAGGCTTCTGAACACATTACAATCCCTATCGTTTTGAATGATATAATATCTGAATTGGCTGAGCAAAATTGCAGTAGTAGCTTACTTCTATTTTGTTTAATTAGAATGCAGTCATTCAGAACTATGAGACATCTACAGCACAGGCCCCGAGGGCACAGGGTGACCTAGGCCATTCACATAGGGCCTCAAACCCCTGTGTAAAACTGCCAATATGTAAAGAACACTTGGCTCCCATAGCCAGAGTTACCTAATCATTAAGGAAATTAATTTTTAAAAATGGCAGACAAAAGTTCACCCCATTTAGGTCATATGACTATTCGCAATTTTTTACAATCATTGGCTCCGTTTATTCGTGCTGACAGCTCCAACAACCAGGTGATCAACCAATCAGCAGATGAAAAGACATGCAAAGTGCGGGCTACTGTCACCGGAGAATGACCGAAGCATAAAGACAAAGCGCTTTATCTTGCCCTCCCCACAAGGAATGGCAACTGACCAAAATCAAAACAGAGACGGAGATTAGGATGAGATGCAGTTCCTTGTTGCATTATAGTTTGATCTTTCTCAATAAACGAGGAGAATCAGATAGTTCCCGTTCCAGATTAAAGTACACCAGCATGGGAGGGAGGGGGGGGGGGGGGGGGAGATTAAATCAGATGCTCGCACGAGAAAAAAAACATTCAAAAACATCCCTTGCTGCTTCTGGCATGGAAACAACTGGCGATAAAGAGTTCAGGAGATAACACACAACAGCAAATCAAACGGCATCCAAGCCTCCACAACGAATCAAAAGCTTCCTTCATGCATAATTGTTGATGAGGCCACGACACACATAGGTTTCTGGAGGAATAAATGTCCCTAATCATATCCAAGGCCTCAACGCAATGCCGAGGTGTAAAGAACCCCTTTTGGCTCAAGCACACCCCCAGAAAGAAAATCATTGCTATATAATGCTTTGTAATGCACTGCTGAGGTTGAGGTGGCTTCAGTGAGCTTTTGAGTTGAGTTATCATTGTGCCGTGTCTCCATGGTCCCCCCGCTCACAATCCTTGAGATCAATGTCATCACCAGGGTGATTTGAGAGCAGCCAGCACTGTCACACATGACAAATCAATGTTACCACGAGGCAAGGCCAGAGAGGCATCGTTTTTAAAGGAGAACAAATTTGCAGTTGGAGAGCTTGTCAGATTTGTTTTATCCTCTCCCTCTTTGTTGGAAAGTTCTTTTGGCGGCAACACGTCCTTCCTTCACTTCAGCTCGATTGGTTATGAACCTAGCAATATTCTGTATTGCCGCCTCAGCAGCTGAGGTGATTTCATTCAGCCTATTAATCTTCGTTGTGCAAACCTGAAACGTATAGGATTCACATAACTATCCTTACTGGGGACAAGGATCTCTTGGGAGATTCCACCTTGTACCTTAAATTCATAACTGCGTTCTGTGGGTTAGGCTTCTGTATGAGCCTTTTTGAGAACTGGTTAGCTTATCACGGAGTAGGAATAGAGTGTCAACTGAGCCTGGTTCCGTACTGTTGGATGTGTTAGTTATGCTATTAGTTTCACTCTTGATCCTGATGAAAAGCCCACTGCCTGCCAATCCCTATGGGTTACAGTGGATGAACACTTGTTTGGGCACATCACCAACCTGTCCTTCACAGTCCAAGGCAAGGTAATCACGTCTTGAGATTACCTCAAGGCACAGACATATAATAAGGCTTTGGGAACAAAAGCAGCTCGCCAACACACGGCAGCCAGTGGAGACACTGCAGGGTGGCATACACAATCAAGAATCAAAAAAATGCTCTCTCTCTCTCTCTGCACTCTTAAATCCAAAAAGAGCCAATGTCTTCTGTTTCTCTCACCAGATTTCTAAAATAAAAATGAGTGGGTCCTAGGCCCGATTTCGAACAGGGAAACAAGGAGGGAGACGGCTGATATCAGTAGCCAAAAAAGACGGCGATATTGGGGGGTGATATAGACTTGATATAAACAGATGTGATGTGCTTCTACACCTGATGTGTAGATGTGCTTCTACACCTGATGTGTAGATGTGCTTCTACACCTGCATTGCTTGCCGTTTGGGGTTTCAGTCCATTTGATTTGATGTGGTACAAACTTTGGTAACAAATTCAAATGAAATAGAATTCCGTTGTTAGGACATGACTCATGTACATCGTTCTGGTCCAGCGTTAACCGTATCCTTTAACAACAATCATTTCAGCCTCATTAAAGACCCAAGGCATGTCGAAACCACATGCCTGGAATGTGGTAAACGGTAACATAGGATCGATCGTTCCTTAATCTTCACAAGCGGGCGAGACAAACCTCCTCCCTTTTTGTGTCCTTACATTGTTTGAAAACACAGTACGAACTAGCCACATCGACCGATCCATTTCCTCTTTAAGCCGTATTGTGCTAAGGCAGCAAGACCGGGGAAGAAATAGTGTCACTGAAGATACTATATAGAGCCACTTGAGACAGACAACACCCAGGCTCCATCCTTGCTAACACTACCAACCATATTTTGGATATGCATATAGCATATTACCTGTACCACAAAATGGCAAACGATACAGGGCGGCTTGTAACACAAACCAACGCTCACGGGAACATCTTTCCTTCATTCATATGTAAATTGTTAACACAAATAATTGTGCACAGTGTAGTCGGCGCAAATATATACAGTACACTAACTTCCCCGCACGAGGAACTCTTTGATCAATATCTATTGAGAAGCCGTTTGGATGCCCTTGAGAGAAGGTTCATGGACCTAACTCCCAAATGCCCATGTGTCACATTACATTTTTTTTGCCTAAATGTATTTCCTGGAAGGAAAGAAACAACTTAATATTGTCAGTGGTTGTGGAAGCTGTGCCACAGGATGAAGATAGGATCACTGCTTTTCATTCCCTTTACTTTCATATACAAAATAAATCAAAACACCTCTATCTGGAAAACAAATGTGCTATTGCGTTGCTGTAAATATATCACAAATAATTACGTTGGCACAGTAAGCTCATTTTATAGTGAAGATAAACCAAAGCAGAGGATTTAAATATATATATATCATACAAGGTATGTTTGCAGTGGCACTGCACATGTTGTGCTAGTGGGGTTTTGTTGCCTTTGGGTCTGCATTTAGACAATCAAACCATAGTGGGATATAAAAAAGATGAATACATAGAACAGGAAATTAAAGTTGAGCTATTCTAAAGATATTCATGAGCCAACCTTACTAATTCTCACATGGCTGCAGTTTACATAAGCAAGGAGTACAGTGCATTCACACCAAAGCTATCAATCATCTCCAAATAATATTTCAGTGTTGGAAATTGAAATAGTGCCTGGGCTTGTTTAGTATACCTTCTGTTTTAATATCTTACTCAAATGTAATCAGTCCTTCAACCACAATTCTGTGCACGTTAAGAAGGATACTTGTTGAAAGCTCAGCCAACGGCATCAGGTTTGTTCTGCTTTTTAGATGGTTTCGGGGAGGCAATTAATCAAAAACAAAGATGGACTTTGAAAGATATTGCACTAAGACGAGCCTTACTCAGCATAGTGTTGAGTTTACCTAGGATGGAAACGCCTTAACATTTTACTGCACAGGGCTAAAATCAGGGTCACACAGTGTTTCTTGGTTGTCTTAAAATATATCTACTTGGAAACAAAAGTATACACCTCAAACATGGTTAAGGGCTTAAAAAAATAGACACCTGTACCATGTCAGATATATAGCTAAAATGTATTAAAAAGTTTGAGTTTGCATCCCAATATTACACTTTATATACATTACGGAAGACTGAAATATAACAAAACCATTTGACATAGAAACACCTGACGTTCTGAGTTTATAAAATCCATGTTGATTCATTATGAAAAATATGAATAACATTCTACTCGTGTGACCACTAGAGTGCTTTGATCATTCGACCACAGCTAGAATCCTTAGTTTCTACATCCATTTTTGGACTTACTGTATAAATTAATGATATACAGTTCCTTCAGAAAGTATTCATAGCCCTCGACTACAGCCTGAAAATAATATTTTTTTCCTCACCCATCTACACATAACGTCCCATAATAAAATCAAAACATGTTTTTAGAAATGTGTGCAAATTTATTGAAAATTAAATACATAAATATCTCATTTACATAAGTATTCACACCCCCTAAGTCTATACGTTGCAGAATAACCTTTGGCAGCGATTACAGCTATGAGTCTTTCTGTGTAAATCTCTATTATTATAAGAGCTTTCCACACCGGGATTGTGCAACATTTGCCCAAGTTCTGTCAAATTAGTTGTTGATTATAGCTAGACAATCATTTTCCGGTCTTGCCATAGATTTTCAAGTAGATTTAAGACAAAACTATTACTTGGCCACTCAGGAACATTCACAGTCTTCTTGGTAAGCAACCCCAGTGGAGATTTGGCCTTGTGTTTTAGGTTATTGTCCTGCTGAAAGTTGCATTAATCTCCTGGTGTCTGGTGGAAAGCAGACTGAACCAAGTATTCCTCTAGGATTTTGCCTGTGCGTCACACCATTCCATTATTTTTTTTTATCCTGAAAAATTCTCCAGTCAATTACAAGCATACCCATAACATGGTGCAGCCATCACTATGCTTGAAACTATGGAAAGTAATGCCCAGTAAAGTGTTGTATTGGATTTGCCCCAAACATAACACTTTGTAATCATGACAAAAAGTGAATTGCTTTGCCACATTTTTTGCAGAATTACTTTAGTGCCTTGTTTCAAACATGATGCATGTTTTGGAATATTTTTATTATGCACAGGCTTTCATTAATTTCACTGTGAACTAGGTTAGTATTGTGGAGAAATCGTACAGATAATTGTGTGTGGGGTACACTCTTGGGGTACAAGAGGTTGTCTGTTCACACTGCTATGCTTTATCTTGGCCAGGTTGCAGTTGCAAATGAGAACTTGTTCTCAACTAGCCTACCTGGTTAAATAAAGGTGAAATAAATTTTAAAAAATTAAGTCATAAAAAAAAAAAATCATGCTAATCACTGACATTATGGGGTATCAATTAAATTCATTCAAAATTCTGGCTGTAACATACATTTTATTCTGATAGAGTCTCGGAATGTGAATACTTTCTGAAGGCACTGTATGCCAATTCATTCTTGAAGAATATAAATGCCTCAACCGCTTAGTTTAACTGTTGTACCGATTCAGAACCAAAAAAAGCTTTACTCTTAAATGTAAACAAAACACTGTATAGCCTCAAAACATGGTTCAAACTATACATGTAATAGCATTGATGGCCAGTGCATTAAGCCATAGTACTGTCTATGATTTTGAGTGTGGTTACATTTCTCCAGGCCAATCCATCAGCATTTTAGCCCAACAGGGGCAGGGAGATTTCTTTGTGATGGTTTCAATTAAGGATGAATAGAATTCATTTAAAAAAAAAATACATTTACAATTACAATAGAAACCTTGCGTTAGTTATTTTCTTTGTGGATTTAGAATCCTGTGAATGAGATTTCTACAGTAAAAACAATCAGCTGGGATAATTATTTTTGAAAAATATGTCAGGATACTTTATCAAAATCCCAATTCCTAAGTAAACACTTTAAGGTCACCATGTTAATTTGTCAGCCTTCAGAGCCAGTATGAGTCATGATATTTTGTTAAAAATAAAAAATAAAAATCCAAGAGGTAAATCACTGACCTAGCCTACATATTAGGCTGTCCTTCTAGCACCAGTAGCTAACCCCATCCTCCCCAGCTACCATCCCCAACCAATCATGTTGAGTTAAGTTAAGGATTATGCTGGGGAGACTATTTGTTTTCAGTGAAGAACAGCCGCAGCTCTAATATGAACACAATTTGCTCAGCGGGTCATAGACGCCGAGTGGAGGAAGTAAATGAGGCGGCTCTGCCCCCTCAGGTGAAGCCTCGGCCTCGTACATCACCCAATGTTTTATTCAATAGTAGCAAACAGGCGCCGTGCTATGCTATAGCAGGTGCCGCACATGGCTGGCGACTCTAGGAGCCTGGCCCTGGATGTAGAGGGGCCCCCATGTTAGATTATCAATGAGCAAGCGAGGGAAGGGAAACCTTCACTGTGCTCAACTGAAGGCTACTCCACTATCCAGCCACTGAAAAAATGCAGAGATTGCTTAAAGTATCTAAGGCCTGAAGTGGTATGTAAATGGATTATCCAGGAGTATTAGCTAGCCACAAACTCCAGGATATCCACATTGGGAAAATAACTATTTGCTTAAATTAGGGTTTGTGTCCCCCCCTCTGGTCTATGAAGATGAACGTGTGTGTGTGTGGTGTGTGTCAGATGAGGCTGGTGGGAGGAGCTATTAGGAGGACGGGGTCATTGTAATGGCTGGAATGGATTCAAACACTTGGAAACAACGCATTTGAGTCTATTCCATTGATTCAATTCCAAACATTGCAATGAACCTGTCCTCCTATAGCTCCTCCCACCAGCCGCCACTGGCGTGTGTGCGTGTCCTAATCCTAATGGTCCCCATGTTAAATCCTAAACAGATAAAAAATATAATATAAATATTTCCTGTCAGCACCTGCTGTTTACAACACGTTCTAATTAAGCAATAAGGCACAAGGGGGTGTGGTATATGGCCAATATACCACAGCTAAGGGCTGTTCTTGGTCATATACCACAAACCCCCAAGGTGCATGAATAAATGAATAAATTCATCAAAATAACATTAAAATTATTCAGACTTTCCAAATTGTTACGTTACAGACTTATTATACTTTTTAAATCTTTAAAAAAGTCATCCTTAATCTATACACAATACCCTCTAATGACAAAGCAAAAACAGGTTTAGACATTTTTACTAAAGTATTAACAATAACACGGAAATATCACATTTACTTAAGTATTCAGATAATTTACTCAGTACTTTGAAGCACCTTTGGCAAGGACTACAGCCTCGAGCCTTCTTGGGTATGAAGCTACAAGCTTGGTACACCTGTATTAGGGGAGTTTCTCACATCCCTCTCTGTCCATCCAGTCAAGCTGTTAGGTTGGACGGGGAGTGTTGCTGTACAGCTATTTTCAGGTCTCTCCAGAGATGTTCGGTCGGATTCAAGTCCGGGCTCTGGCAGGGCCACTCAAGGACATTCAGAGAGTTGTCCAAAAACCACTCCTGCATTGTCTTGGCTGTGTGCTTAGGGCTTTTTCCTGTTGGAAGGTGAACCTCGCCCCAGTCTGTGGTCCTGAGCACTCTGGATCAGGTTTTCATCAAGGATCTCTCTTTACTTTGCTCCGTTCATCTTTCCCTTGATCCTGACTAGTCTCCCAATCCCTACCACCACCATAATTCAATGGTGCCAGGTTTCCTCTAGACGTGACGCTTGGCATTCTGGCCAATGAGTTCAAATCCAATTTGTCACATACACGTTAGCAAATTTTATTGCGGGTGTAGCGAAATACTTGTGTTTCTAGCTCCAACAGTGCAGTAATATCTAACAATACATACAACCTCAAATTAAATGAACGGAATTAAGCTATATAGATAGAGAGATAGAGAGAGATTACGATGAGCAATGTTGGAGTGGCATTGACTAAATCTAATTGGAACATGATCTCAGTAATATATATAAATAAATAACACACCTGTTCTGAAAGGCCCCAGTGTCTGCAGCACCACTAAACAAGGCATAGCACCAAGCAAGTAGCACCATGAAGGCCAATGAGCTCTCCAAACAGGTGGGCCAAAGTTGTAGATAAGTACAGATCAAGGTTGGGTTATAAAAAAAATACAGTGCCTTGCGAAAGTATTCGGCCCCCTTGAACTTTGCGACCTTTCTTCCAATAAGACAATGATCCAAAACATAAAGCAAAATCTACAATGGAATGGTTCAAAAATAAACATATCCAGGTGTTAGAATGGCCAAGTCAAAGTCCAGACCTGAATCCAATCGAGAATCTGTGGAAAGAACTGAAAACTGCTGTTCAAATGCTCTCCATCCAACCTCATTGAGCTCGAGCTGTTTTGCAAGGAGGAATGGGAAAAAAATTCAGTCTCTCGATGTGCAAAACTGATAGAGACATACCCCAAGCGACTTACAGCTGTAATCGCAGCAAAAGGTGGCGCTACAAAGTATTAACTTAAGGGGGCTGAATAATTTTGCACGCCCATTTTTTCAGTTTTTGATTTGTTAAAAAAAGTTTGAAATATCCAATAAATGTTGTTCTACTTCATGATTGTGTCCCACTTGTTGTTGATTCTTCACAAAAAAATACAGTTTTATATCTTTATGTTTGAAGCCTGAAATGTGGCAAAAGGTCGCAAAGTTCAAGGGGGCCGAATACTTTCGCAAGGCACTGTATCTGAAGCTTTGAACATCCCACAGACCACCATTAAATCCATTATTTAAAAAATGGAAAGAATATGGCACCACAACAAACCTGCCAAGAGTGGGCCGCCCACCAAAATCCACAGACCAGGCAGGGAGGGTATTATTCAGAGAAGCAAGAAAGAGACCTAAGATAACCCTGAAGGAGCTGTAAAGCTCCACAGCGAAAATGGAAGTATCTGTCTATAGGGCGACTTTAAGCCGTACACTCCAGAGAGTTGGGCTTTACGGATGAGTGGCCAGAAAAAAAGACATTGCTTAAAGAAAATAAAATAAGCAAAACATTGTCTTTGCCAAACGTGCTCCCCAAACATATGGAAGAAGGTACTTTGGTCAGATAAGACTAAAATTGAGCTTTTTGGCCATCAAGGAAAACACTATGTCTGGCACAAACCCAACACCTCTCATCACCCTGAGAACACCATCCCCACAGTGAAGCATGGTGGTGGCAGTATCATGCTCTGGGGATGTTTTTCCATCGGCAGGGACTGGGAAATTGGTCAGAATTGAATGAATGATGGATGCGCTAAATACAGGGAAATTGAGGGAAATCTGTTTCAGTCTCCCAGAGCTTTGAGACTGGGACAGGGGTTCACCTTCCAGCAGGACAATGATCATAAGCATAATGCTAAAGCAACACTTCAGTGGTTTAAGGGGAAACATTTAACTGTCTTGGAATGGCCCAGTCAAAGCACAGACCCCAATTCAATTGAGAATCTGTGGTATGACTTAAATATTGCTATACACCAGCGGAACCCATCCAAATTGATGGAGCTGGAGCAGTTTTGCCTTGAATAATGGGCAAAAATCCCAGTGGCTAGATGTGCCAAGCTTATATAGACATACCCCAAGAGACTTGCAGCTGTAATTGCTGCAAAAGGTGTCTCTACAAAGTATTGACTTCACAAGAAGAAATATTTGGCATCGTCAAAGTGGTAAGCATGCTGTGTGAATCAAATTATACCAGGTTGTAAGGCCACAAAATAGGAAAAATGCCAAGGGGGTGAACACTTCTGCAAGCCACTGTCAAAGCGTTGCCATTTAGAAAGGAGGACTGGCTCGCATCCATAGATGCAAAAAAATGGGTCCATCTCAAACAACCCAGCTAACTGATAGAATGAATGGCCAGCATGCTTGGCTAGCATCTGTAGATGTATCGGGACTAGGCCTATATTTTTGTTGATGGATGAAATAGTAGCCTATGAATACATTTATCAAAATGTATTTAATACTTTGGCAAACCTACTCGGCCCCGCCTCAAAACCTATGACCGCAGCACAGCTGTTTAAACATAAATAATCATCATTAACAATTGCTTTAATCTGAAACATTAGGACGATTTCCGCATTTAGATTAGAGATAGTCAAACTGCGGATTTAGTCTTGGAAACTGTTCTTCGGCACATGTACTCTGGCATAGTTTCTACTTCATATCTACATCGAATGGGACAGTGGTAGGCCTACCGGTAACACTAGGCATAATAGTTTCTACTTCATATCTACATCGAATGGGACAGTGGTAGGCCTACCGGTAACACTAGGCATAGGCTACAAGGACCATCTGAAAAAGTTCTGAGGAATTAAATCACTGGTGCTGCTCTTTCATTTGAGGAAGAGAACATCGGAGAGCTCTGATCAACATCAGTGTATGACATGAACTATTTACAGAAACGCAGCGCCAGTTACACTTATGGGGAAATCATTCATTTCCTTTGAAACTATATTTACCCACGGCTGATTTAAAATTATATGACGCATGGAGGCATACAGAAAGGAATTTCACACCCTAATTCTGAGCCTGCTGTGCCAGTGCCTTGCATAGCCCACTTCCCGGCAATATACTTAATTGCTCCCAATCCTTGAAATACCAAATACTACACATCAAAGCAGATCCTAAAGCCATTCAGTAACTGACATCGATTTTTACAACGCTTCCTTTATTGTACGTTAGACTATGCATGAACACAAAGGTTTTCTAGCCTATCCTATCCCAGAATCCTATCAACATATGTGCACCATAGACCGAGCATTTGACATCCTCATTCTATTTTCTTACAACACTAGCCATCAATTGTTATACACTGTGCTGTCCTTCACTCCATCCATCAATTATGATATGCGGACATGTCGCCAAATGACCCAAGCTGCCATTAATTAGGCTGCAACAAAATCAGAAATTTACGCAAGCATTGAATTTATTACTAGACCGATATCGTTTTGGCAGGTGAAGTTAGAAAAGGGGAACATATTTACCATAAATTGTTTCGTATTGCAGACTAGAATCCCATGCAGGTTAACTGGCGCTGAGCAGTCTGCTTCAGAGCGTTGCCGTCCAGAGAGTAATCAAAAACGTTTCACCCCACTCTCCAAAACCACAAAACCACTCGTCGTTGATCAGCAATACAGTTTATTCTGCCCTTTTCAGTGCCATGAACATTCAGAGAGTGAATCGGATTCCAAACCGGAAAACCAAATAGTTAAGATAATTGCTCTTTCTGTCAAGGAACAATATTTGAACTGATACGTTTCGTTTCCTGGACTGGACGACGGCGTATTAAAATAACAGGTCGGCAAATCCAGGAGCGTTGCGTGTCAATCTCTCCAGTTAAACCGTGGTTTCACCTAACGCATAGCATAGTCAACCTTTCGCCCTCCGAAACAAAGTAGCCTGTCAAAAATTATCCGCTTTAGTGTTCTTTCTTCTCCTCGTTTCCTGGATAATATCTCCAAAAAGCCTGGTCACAAAACAGAATTGTCAATCCAAAAGAATTGATATAGTTTAGGCTATAGGCAAAGTGTTTCCCCTATTTAGTCTAATCAATCTGGATTTGTCAAGTAGACAAAATGTTTCAACGTAGTCTATGGCACCGAGTAACCGGACAGATTCCAAAGCTTGGCTTTGAAACAAATGCAGTTGTTGGAAATAAATGAATAGGCGCAATTAAATCCTGGCGATGAAGCTCTTTTCGTCTTAAACACTTTCTCTGCCTATCAGAAACCTCTGTCCTCCCGGTTACAGACTCGGATTTCCAATTGAGGTGACAAAACAAGATCTAAACATTCCTCTGCGTTGTTCATTTCTTTCATATAAATACCAAGCAATATCGATAATGTTAGTCTGTTTTAGGCAGCTCACTGCGCTTCGAGATGCGGTCCTCTCCGTATGCCGAGCTGCCCAAACTGACAATAACCGGAACGATGCAGACTCTCCCAGCTCTTCAGACCGCCCACCAACCAATCATTGCACTGTGAGGGAATTGAAACGTTTGCACGGGTTAGCCTATCATTGATAATTGAGGATTGTTACCACGGTGACGCTGTCAGCGTCCAGGCGTCTTTATTGAAACCACGTTGTTTATTCGCGGAAAATCTATCCAATTTAATGAAATTAGTAGACTAGTTGCCTAGAATGCAGATATTCAGTCTAGGCGCCTCGTTTGCACATTGTAAATAAGAAACGTGAATCCGTTTATTACAGGTCCTATAATAAACGGAATACAAGGGTTGACCATTCTCTCTTCATGATAGGCATAACAAAGCCCTGATAAGGGTCTCCTAATTTACGAAGGAGAAGCCATATAGAGTAAATGTAGGTATATCGTGTGCTTTAAACTTTTATTACATTTAGCCTTATATATGTAACAGACTGTCTCATGGTTTTCACAATTTTTCAAACAACTGCTAGAGCCTGCTGCTGTGAGCACTAAATAGGCACAGCCTGGCAACATGGGAGAGACCAACCCAGCCCAGAATTAAAAACCGTCTGTTAAACTTTTCCCATTTTTAAAAATACTTTAATTAAGACATACATTACATGTAGCATCCACAATAAATATGTAAATTAAATAACTTACTCTGTCCACTTGAATTTGAACCCAACATCTTCTAGTCTATCCATCATTGGAATTCTGCTTGCAAAAATGCATTCCACACTTAGGAAACTATCACAATGAATACAGGGAGCTACATGGAGTTTGCGGTGAGTGACGTGAGGGCATCTCCACAAGCACTCTGTCCAGCCCGGACGCCTGGCACACACATACAGACCCTGCTGGAACACACAAAAGCAGTACAAGGCAATCACATCATGGCCTCTCATAATAAGCTGACGCTGGGAAGTGGGTGATGCAGCCCTCAGCTTATGCCAGTGCCGATAAGAGCCTGAAAGTATTACCTCGCTGTGGCAGCCCGCTCTTCCAGAAATCCATCCTGAGCCAGGTCATCAATTCTGCCCTATCTGATTGCTCACCAATCCCCTCTTGCACTGGCAGTTCCATGCTATGTTACTGGCTGTCCTGGCCCTTCCCTTGAAAATACTCTGTATGACTTGCACTTTCATGCTATTCTCAGTGGGCTAAAAAAAAGTCACATCTCTTTGGAGAATACATACAGTATGTGGTCTTTTATGTGGTCTGAGACACTGGACACTACTCTCTGGGTATCATCCTCTAGGTAGTTAGTCACTGCTCACTGGGCACAGATGCCAGTTCAACATATAGTTTAGATTTATATTTGGTTGAGTTGTCAACTAACGTTAACTTGAAGTGAAATCAACAACAAAACATGCACCATGTCATTGGGTTTTGGTTATAAGTTGGGTTAAAAAAAAATACATAATGCACTTACGTTGATGACTTTTTGCAAATCCAATCAGTTTTCCACATTGATTCAACATCATAACATGGACTTTATTTTGTTTTGGGGGTGAAATTATGTGGAAAAACATTGATTCAACCAGTTTTTGCCCAGCGGGTGGGCTCTAATTGTTCCCCCCTTCTAGTCACCCTCCAGTTGTCATGTGCTTTCTTTATTGAAGGATCTGTCTGGTTGGTGAGAATCAATCCTATCTCGACAAACAGTGTACATTGAATACAGCCAGTCAATCAACTCAATATCTTAGAAATGGAAAAATACTCAAGCAGAACACTGTTGTGCCTGAGCGACCCATGCAAGCAAGCTATTTGATTAGCTGATAAGCAGATGACTCAACTGTTAATTCTCAACAAATATTCAAAGCATGTTTACTCAGTTTTATTAGAGTACGCCCAATACGCCAAAGAATGGACACAACTGCGTTGTGAAAACACTTGTTCCAATCCCCCAAGGTACCATGAGGGCACATACATACAAATAATGGATTATTTATACAGGAGACAAGCACAATATCACAGTGGATCATTTTCTGTGCAGCTATATTAAATATAGGTTTCAAAATAATATGTCTGAGCTTGTGCATCAGCTGGAAATGATTCCCGATGATATCTGTGCCATTAAGGCCTGATGATAGGCCTAGCAGATCCCACTGAACATTTCCCTGCCAAGAGACCTGGAAGTAAAACTCCCCCCATGCAATGCACTGGTAACGGTTGTTTTCTCCCTAAATGATACTGATCCGAAATGGCCTGTTACAGCTACAGCTATTTTCCTATTTGAGTTTTTTGGGTGGCCATTTGGCCAATATTGGATAAGCCACTACTGTAAATCTAGGGAGGTGGCTGTCATGCAGGTGAAAGAGGACCCAAAAGCGACTTGGCGAAAACAGAGTCTTTAATCCAGTAAAGTAATTACAAACAAAAAAAAACACAACTTTCACTCGAAATGACGAGGACAAACTGGAGACTCGAACTTGAACAGCAGGTGAACAGCAGGTTGCCTCGGGAAGGCACTTGAACCAGACAGACTCAGACACCTGCTCACCACGCAGCATCTGAGGAAAACACGACACCACAGGGCGATACACAAACACAGCACGGTGAATACTAAACAAGGAACCGACAGGACAGGAACGGAACACAAAGGAAGAAATAGGGACTCTAATCAGGGGAAAGGATCGGGAACAGGTGTGGGAAGACTAAATGATTGATTAGGGGAATAGGAACAGCTGGGAGCAGGAACGGAACGATAGAGAGAAGAGAGAGCGAGAGAGTGAGAGAGGGAGGGGGAGAGAGAGGGATAGAAAGAGGGAAAGAACCTAATAAGACCAGCAGAGGGAAACGAATAGAATGGGAAGCACAGGGACAAGACAAGATAATAAATGACAAAACATGACAGTACCCCCACTCACCGAGCGCCTCCTGGCGCACTCGAGGAGGAATCCTGGCGGCAACGGAGGAAATCATCAATGAGTGAACGGTCCAGCACGTCCCGAGACGGAACCCAACTCCTCTCCTCAGGACCGTAACCCTCCCAATCCACTAAGTATTGGTGACCCCGTCCCCGAGAACGCATGTCCATGATCTTATGTACCTTGTAAATAGGTGCGCTCTCGACAAGGACGGGAGGGGGGAGGGAAGACGAACGGGGGTGCGAAGAAAGGGCTTGACACAGGAGACATGGAAGACAGGATGGACGCGACGAAGATGTCGCGGAAGAAGCAGTCGCACAGCGACAGGATTGACGACCTGGGAGACACGGAACGGACCAATGAACCGCGGAGTCAACTTACGAGAAGCTGTCGTAAGAGGAAGGTTGCGAGTGGAAAGCCACACTCTCTGGCCGCAACAATACCTTGGACTCTTAATCCTGCGTTTATTGGCGGCTCTCACAGTCTGTGCCCTGTAACGGCAAAGTGCAGACCTCACCCTCCTCCAGGTGCGCTCACAACGTTGGACAAACGCTTGAGCGGAGGGAACGCTGGACTCGGCAAGCTGGGATGAGAACAGAGGAGGCTGGTAACCCAGACTACTCTGAAACGGAGATAACCCGGTAGCAGACGAAGGAAGCGAATTGTGAGCGTATTCTGCCCAGGGGAGCTGTTCTGCCCAAGACGCAGGGTTTCTGAAAGAAAGGCTGCGTAGTATGCGACCAATCGTCTGATTGGCCCTCTCTGCTTGACCGTTAGACTGGGGATGAAACCCGGAAGAGAGACTGACGGACGCACCAATCAAACGACAGAACTCCCTCCAAAACTGTGACGTGAATTGCGGGCCTCTGTCTGAAACGGCGTCTAACGGGAGGCCATGAATTCTGAATACATTCTCGATAATGATTTGTGCCGTCTCCTTAGCGGAAGGAAGTTTAGCGAGGGAATGAAATGTGCCGCCTTAGAGAACCTATCGACAACCGTAAGAATCACAGTCTTCCCCGCAGACAAAGGCAGACCGGTAATGAAGTCTAGGGCGATGTGAGACCATGGTCGAGAAGGAATGGGGAGCGGTCTGAGACGACCGGCAGGAGGAGAGTTACCCGACTTAGTCTGCGCGCAGTCCGAACAAGCAGCCACGAAACGGCGCGTGTCACGCTCCTGAGTCGGCCACCAAAAGCGCTGGCGAATAGACGCAAGAGTGCCTCGAACACCGGGATGACCAGCTAACTTGGCAGAGTGAGCCCACTGAAGAACAGCCAGACGAGTGGAAACAGGAACGAAAAGGAGGTTACTAGGACAAGCGCGCGGACGCAGTGTGCGTGAGTGGTTGCTTAACCTGTCTTTCAATTCCCCAGA
Source organism: Oncorhynchus gorbuscha (assembly GCF_021184085.1). Lineage (NCBI taxonomy): Eukaryota > Metazoa > Chordata > Actinopteri > Salmoniformes > Salmonidae > Oncorhynchus > Oncorhynchus gorbuscha. The sequence continues at coordinate 53,475,703 of NC_060177.1, read as the reverse complement.
CTGTTAACCCGACAACACGCCCATAAGGAAGAATCCCTCGGGATCAGTAGAAGCCACAGAAGAACTAAACAGACGGGATAAGGCATCAGGCTTGGTGTTCTTGCTACCCGGACGGTAAGAAATCACAAACTCGAAACGAGCGAAAAACAACGCCCAACGAGCTTGACGGGCATTAAGTCGTTTGGCAGAACGGATGTACTCAAGGTTCTTATGGTCTGTCCAAACGACAAAAGGAACGGTCGCCCCCTCCAACCACTGTCGCCATTCGCCTAGGGCTAAGCGGATGGCGAGCAGTTCACGGTTACCCACATCATAGTTGCGCTCAGATGGCGACAGGCGATGAGAAAAATAAGCGCAAGGATGAACCTTATCGTCAGACTGGAAGCGCTGGGATAGAATGGCTCCCACGCCTACCTCTGAAGCGTCAACCTCGACAATGAATTGTCTAGTGACGTCAGGAGTAACGAGGATAGGAGCGGACGTAAAACGTTCTTTTAGAAGATCAAAAGCTCCTGGGCGGAACCGGACCACTTAAAACACGTCTTGACAGAAGTAAGAGCTGTGAGAGGGGCAGCAACTTGACCGAAATTACGAATGAAACGCCGATAGAAATTAGCGAAACCTAAAAAGCGCTGCAACTCGACACGTGACCTTGGAACGGGCCAATCACTGACAGCTTGGACCTTAGCGGAATCCATCTGAATGCCTTCAGCGGAAATAACGGAACCGAGAAAAGTAACGGAGGAGACATGAAAAGAGCACTTCTCAGACTTTACGTAGAGACAATTCTCTAAAAGGCGCTGTAGAACACGTCGAACGTGCTGAACATGAATCTCGAGTGACGGAGAAAAAATCAGGATATCGTCAAGATAGACAAAAACAAAGATGTTCAGCATGTCTCTCAGAACATCATTAACTAATGCCTGAAAAACAGCTGGCGCATTGGCGAGACCAAACGGCAGAACCCGGTACTCAAAATGCCCTAACGGAGTGTTAAACGCCGTTTTCCACTCGTCCCCCTCTCTGATGCGCACGAGATGGTAAGCGTTACGAAGGTCCAACTTAGTAAAGCACCTGGCTCCCTGCAGAATCTCGAAGGCTGATGACATAAGGGAAGCGGATAACGATTCTTAACCGTTATGTCATTCAGCCCTCGATAATCCACGCAGGGCGCAGAGTACCGTCCTTCTTCTTAACAAAAAAGAACCCCGCCCGGCCGGAGAGGAAGAAGGCACTATGGTACCGGCGTCAAGAGACACAGACAAATAATCCTCGAGAGCCTTACGTTCGGGAGCCGACAGAGAGTATAGTCTACCCCGAGGAGGAGTGGTCCCCGGAAGGAGATCAATACTACAATCATACGACCGGTGAGGAGGAAGGGAGTTGGCTCGGGACCGACTGAAGACCGTGCGCAGATCATGATATTCCTCCGGCACTCCTGTCAAATCGCCAGGTTCCTCCTGAGAAGTAGGGACAGAAGAAACGGGAGGGATGGCAGACATTAAACACTTCACATGACAAGAAACGTTCCAGGATAGGATAGAATTACTAGACCAATTAATAGAAGGATTATGACATACTAGCCAGGGATGACCCAAAACAACAGGTGTAAACGGTGAACGAAAAATCAAAAAGAAATAGTCTCACTGTGGTTACCAGATACTGTGAGGGTTAAAGGTAGTGTCTCAAATCTGATACTGGGAAGATGACTACCATCTAAGGCGAACATGGGCGTAGGGTTATCTAACTCTCTGAAAGGAATGTCATGTTTCCGAACCCATGCTTCGTCCATGAAACAACCCTCAGCCCCAGAGTCTATCAAGGCACTACATGTAGCACCCGAACCGGTCCAGCGTAGATGGACCGACAAAGTAGTACAAGATTTTGATGGAGAGACTTGAGTAGTTGCGCTCACCTGTAGCCCTCCGCTTACAGATGAGCTCTGGCTTTACTGGACATGAATTAACAAAATGTCCAGCAACTCCGCAATAGAGGCACAGGCGGTTGGTGATCCTCCGTTCCCTCTCCTTAGTCGAGATGCGAATCCCTCCCAGCTGCATGGGCTCAGACTCTGAGCCAGAGGAGGGAGATGGTTGCGATGCGGAGCAGGGAAACACCGTTGATGCGAGCTCTCTTCCACGAGCCCGGTGACGAAGATCTACCCGTCGTTCTATGCGGATGGCGAGAGCAATCAAAGAGTCCACATCTGAAGGAACCTCCCGGGAGAGAATCTCATCCTTAACCACTGCGTGGAGTCCCTCCAGAAAACGAGCGAGCAGCGCCGGCTCGTTCCACTCACTAGAGGCAGCAAGGTGGGTTATTAACCCTAGGTTCTGGAGGCTCGGCAGGCCAGGAAGTAACAGGTGGCACGAGACGTAGACTCTGGAACTGTCCAGAGAGGTCGGAAACCTGAGCGGCCAGGTTCTCCACGGCATGGCGAGCAGCAGACAATTCCTGCTCGTGTCTGCCGAGCATGGCTCCTTGGATCTCGACGGCAGTGTAACGAGCGTCTGAAGTCGCTGGGTCCATTCCTTGGTCGGTTCCTTCTGTCATGCAGGTGAAAGAGGACCCAAAAGCGACTTGGCGAAAACAGAGTCTTTAATCCAGTAAAGTAATTACAAACAAAAAAACACAACTTTCACTCGAAATGACGAGGACAAACTGGAGACTCGAACTTGAACAGCAGGTGAACAGCAGGTTGCCTCGGGAAGGCACTTGAACCAGACAGACTCAGACACCTGCTCACCACGCAGCATCTGAGGAAAACACGACACGACAGGGCGATACACAAACACAGCACGGTGAATACTAAACAAGGAACCGACAGGACAGGAACGGAACACAAAGGAAGAAATAGGGACTCTAATCAGGGGAAAGGATCGGGAACAGGTGTGGGAAGACTAAATGATTGATTAGGGGAATAGGAACAGCTGGGAGCAGGAACGGAACGATAGAGAGAAGAGAGAGCGAGAGAGTGAGAGAGAGGGAGGGGGAGAGAGAGGGATAGAAAGAGGGAAAGAACCTAATAAGACCAGCAGAGGGAAACGAATAGAATGGGAAGCACAGGGACAAGACAAGATAATAAATGACAAAACATGACAGTGGCTGTTGTTTCCCATTTTTTTTATCAAGATTAGTCTCATTGAAATATAAGAGAGACATTATTTCACAAGAGCGAACTTCTATCTTTGACTCGGCAATTGTATATCAACTTTGCAATAACATTAGTGAGAGTAAATCTAACCTCCAAAGACATCAAGTCCCAGTTCCTTTTTTGTCATGGGGCACCTCATAAATAGTGTTTGTCTAAGCTTTGGCAGGGATTTTGCTCTGTTACTCAGATACAAGCCTTTCCCTGTTACAATTTGCTCCCCAGGCAAAGTCAACTGGGGTTTAATTGAGCGAAATTCAAGTCTTCTCAAACACCAAAGTAACAGAAAATGTTTTTATGGCAGCAGAGGCATGGAAAAAAAGAGATAGCATTGATTTATCTGCCATTGATTTGCGCGCGGGGATTGCTGCATTGTGGCCCACTGGTGAAACACACACTGTCTGCCAAATGATGGGATGAATCTGAAAAGGTGTCAAGTGGTTAGAGGACACAGGGGTGGATGATGAGGAGGGGGTGGGGGTGGGGTGGTGACAGGGAAAGGACGGTAGACAGGGGTGGGGGCAAAGGCAAAAAAGTGTCAGATTGAAAAAGATGGTGTGGATGGATAAGGCTGGATCCCACTGGGCAAAAACTGGTTGAATCAATGTTTTTCCCATGTAATTTCAACAACAAAAAATGAAATGTGATGACGTTTAATCACAGTGGAAAGTTGATTGGATTTGCAAAAAATCATCAACGTAAGGGAATTTAGTATTTTTAACCTAAATCCTATGACACGGTGTCATTTTTGTTGTTTTCATGTTGAATCTACATTAGTTGACAAGTCAACCAAATGTAAATCAAAACTAGATGATGAAATGACGTCTGTGCCCAGTGGGATGAGGTAGGCTATAGACGACTTGTGAGCTTCAAAAACTGGTTAGGGACAGATTCTGGAAACAGTGATGCATTTAGGTGTCCAGACCATGTGTGACATGGCTAGGGGGTGCTCAGGGTAAATCAACTACCGATTCCCTGGAAACCAAGAACACATAACTAAATACTGATGGAAAGTACTGATGGAAATGACTGTAGCACTGATGAAAAGTACACACCATAATATGGCTTTATCCAGGATGCAGGTGTGGTACAGTATTAGTGTACACACATTTACACTGAGTGAACAAAACATTAAAGACACCTGCTCTTTCCATGACATAGACTGACCAGGTGAATCCAGGTGAAAGCTATACTCCCTTATTGATGTCACTTGTTAAATCCATTTCATTCAGTGTAGATGAAGGGGTGGAGACATGTTAACAAAGGATTTTAAAGTCTTGAGACAATGGATTGTGCATTTGTGCCATTCAGAGGGTGAATGGGCAAGACAAAAGATTTAAGTACCTTTGAAAGGGGTATGGTAGTAGCTGCTAGGTGCACCAGTTTGTGCCAAGAACGCTCCTGGGATTTGTCACTAATAATGTTCACATATTTTTGCTTTACTCATCTCATATGTAATATACAATCTCCTTGCATTAGCGTAGCCTCTTCTGTAGCCTGTCAACTATGTGTCTGTCTATCCCTGTTCTCTCCTCTCTGCACAGACCATACAAACGCTCCACACCGCGTGGCCGCTGCCACCCTAATCTGGTGATCCCAGCGCGCACGACCCACGTGGAGTTCCAGGTCTCCGGTAGCCTCTGGAACTGCCGATCTGCAGCCAACAAGGCAGAGTTCATCTCAGCCTATGCCTCCCTCCAGTCCCTCGACTTCTTGGCACTGACAGAAACATGGATCACCACAGATAACACTGCTACTCCTACTGCTCTCTCTTCGTCCGCCCACGTGTTCTCGCACACCCCGAGAGCTTCTGGTCAGCGGGGTGGTGGCATCGGGATCCTTATCTCTCCCAAGTGGTCATTCTCTCTTTCTCCCCTTACCCATCTGTCTATCGCCTCCTTTGAATTTCATGCTGTCACAGTTACCAGCCCTTTCAAGCTTAACATCCTTATCATTTATCGCCCTCCAGGTCCCCTCGGAGAGTTCATCAATGAGCTTGATGCCTTGATAAGCTCCTTTCCTGAGGATGGCTCACCTCTCACAGTTCTGGGCGACTTTAACCTCCCCACGTCTACCTTTGACTCATTCCTCTCTGCCTCCTTCTTTCCACTCCTCTCCTCTTTTGACCTCACCCTCTCACCTTCCCCCCTACTCACAAGGCAGGCAATACGCTCGACCTCATCTTTACTAGATGCTGTTTTTCCACTAACCTCATTGCAACTCCCCTCCAAGTCTCCGACCACTACCTTGTATCCTTTTCCCTCTCGCTCTCATCCAACACTTCCCACACTGCCCCTACTCGGATGGTATCGCGCCGTCCCAACCTTCGCTCTCTCTCCCCGCTACTCTCTCCTCTTCCATCCTATCATCTCTTCCCTCTGCTCAAACCTTCTCCAACCTATCTCCTGATTCTGCCTCCTCAACCCTCCTCTCTTCCCTTTCTGCATCCTTTGACTCTCTATGTCCCCTATCTTCCAGGCCGGCTCGGTCCCCCCTCCCGCTCCGTGGCTTGACGACTCATTGCGACCTCATAGAACAGGGCTCCGGGCAGCCGAGCGGAAATGGAGGAAAACTCGCCTCCTTGCGGACCTGGCATCCTTTCACTCCCTCCTCTCTACATTTTCCTCCTCTGTCTCTGCTGCTAAAGCCACTTTCTACCACTCTAAATTCCAAGCATCTGCCTCTAACCCTAGGAAGCTCTTTGCCACCTTCTCCTCCCTCCTGAATCCTCCTCCCCTCCCCCTCCTCCTCCCTCTCTGCAGATGACTTCGTCAACCATTTTGAAAAGAAGGTCGACGACATCCGATCCTCGTTTGCTAAGTCAAACGACACCGCTGGTTCTGCTCACAGTGCCCTACCCTGTGCTCTGACCTCTTTCTCCCTCTCTCTCCAGATGAAATCTCGCGTCTTGTGACGGCCGGCCGCCCAACAACCTGCCCGCTTGACCCTATCCCCTCCTCTCTTCTCCAGACCATTTCCGGAGACCTTCTCCCTTACCTCACCTCGCTCATCAACTTATCCCTGACCGCTGGCTACGTCCCTTCCGTCTTCAAGAGAGCGAGAGTTGCACCCCTTCTGAAAAAACCTACACTCGATCCCTCCGATGTCAACAACTACAGACCAGTATCCCTTCTTTCTTTTCTCTCCAAAACTCTTGAACGTGCCGTCCTTGGTCAGCTCTCCCGCTATCTCTCTCAGAATGACCTTCTTGATCCAAATCAGTCAGGTTTCAAGACTAGTCATTCAACTGAGACTGCTCTTCTCTGTATCACGGAGGCGCTCCGCACCGCTAAAGCTAACTCTCTCTCCTCTGCTCTCATCCTTCTAGACCTATCGGCTGCCTTCGATACTGTGAACCATCAGATACTCCTCTCCACCCTCTCCGAGTTGGGCATCTCCGGCGTGGCCCACGCTTGGATTGCGTCCTACCTGACAGGTCGCTCCTACCAGGTGGCGTGGCGCGAATCTGTCTCCTCACCATGCGCTCTCACCACTGGTGTCCCCCAGGGCTCTGTTCTAGGCCCTCTCCTATTCTCGCTATACACCAAGTCACTTGGCTCTGTCATAACCTCACATGGTCTCTCCTATCATTGCTATGCAGACGACACACAATTAATCTTCTCCTTTCCCCTTCTGATGACCAGGTGGCGAATCGCATCTCTGCATGTCTGGCAGGCATATCAGTGTGGATGACGGATCACCACCTCAAGCTGAACTTCGGCAAGACGGAGCTGCTCTTCCTCCCGGGGAAGGACTGCCCGTTCCATGATCTCGCCATCACGGTTGACAACTCCATTGTGTCCTCCTCCCAGAGCGCTAAGAACCTTGGCGTGATCCTGGACAACACCCTGTCGTTCTCAACTAACATCAAGGCGGTGGCCCGTTCCTGTAGGTTCATGCTCTACAACATCCGCAGAGTACGACCCTGCCTCACACAGGAAGCGGCACAGGTCCTAATCCAGGCACTTGTCATCTCCCGTCTGGATTACTGCAACTCGCTGTTGGCTGGGCTCCCTGCCTGTGCCATTAAACCCCTACAACTCATCCAGAACGCCGCAGCCCGTCTGGTGTTCAACCTTCCCAAGTTCTCTCACGTCACCCCGCTCCTCCGCTCTCTCCACTGGCTTCCAGTTGAAGCTCGCATCCGCTACAAGACCATGGTGCTTGCCTACGGAGCTGTGAGGGGAACGGCACCTCAGTACCTCCAGGCTCTGATCAGGCCCTACACCCAAATAAGGGCACTGCGTTCATCCACCTCTGGCCTGCTCGCCTCCCTACCACTGAGGAAGTACAGTTCCCGCTCAGCCCAGTCAAAACTGTTCGCTGCTCTGGCTCCCCAATGGTGGAACAAACTCCCTCACGACGCCAGGACAGCGGAGTCAATCACCACCTTCCGGAGACACCTGAAACCCCACCTCTTTAAGGAATACCTAGGATAGGATAAAGTAATCCTTCTCACCCCCCTTAAAATATGTAGATGCACTATTGTAAAGTGGCTGTTCCACTGGATGTCATAAGGTGAATGCACCAATTTGTAAGTCGCTCTGGATAAGAGCGTCTGCTAAATGACTTAAATGTAAAATGTAAATATGTATATACTGTATTCTATTGTAGTTTAGTTTATGCCACTCCGACAATGCTGATCCTAATATTTATATATTCCTTTATTCCATTCTTTTACTTTTAGGTTGTGTATAGTATGTGTATTGTGTGCATTGTTGTGAATTGTTAGATATTACTTCAATGTTGGAGCTAGAAACACATGCATTTCGCTACACCCGCAATAACATCTGCTAAACATGTGTATGTGACAAATACATTTGGATTTGATTTTGATCTGATTTTCACCCTCAGCAATTTACCGTGTGTATCAAGAATGGTCCACAACCCAAAGGACATACAGCCAACTTGACACAACTGTGGGAAGCATTGGGGTGTGGGGGGCGGCAGGTAGCCTAGTGGTTAGAGCGTTGGACTAGTAACCGAAAGGTTGCAAGATCGAAGATCCCCAAGCTTACAAGGTAAAAATCTGTTGTTCTGCCCCTGAACAAGGCAGTTAACCCACTGTTCCTAGGCCATCATTGAAAATAAGAATGTGTTCTTAACTGACTTGCCTATTTAAATAAAGGTACAATTTTAAAAAATTGAGTCAATATGGGCCAGCATCCTTGCGGAACGAATTGAGTGCAAAAGGCAAGGGGCAACTCAATATTAGGAAGGTGTTTTGTACACTCAGTGTATATTTTTTTATAGATTTGGCTTACTGTAGAATTAGATCACAAAATATGTAAAGTTTCAAGGGTCAATCATCAACAGATTCTCAAATAGAATGACATTTTGTAAGATATTCAACTTCAAATGTCATGCCTAATTGTTCATGAAGTTTTTGACTGACATAGTGGGTCAAATTGTCCCAGGGTATTCCAGCGCTCTGTCTTTCAACTCGTTCCCATGCATATAAAGGAATACGTACGTAGCTGTATGCATTGTGTGAATGACTTTATTTCAGATGTAATATTCATGACACAAAGTTGACATGTATTTGTCTGGTATCCAAAGTGATTTTCCTGTGACTTGACTTGTAAAACCAGCAGCACACCAAAGAGGAGTGGGAAGGTCAGACCGAGTGTGACTCCTCTCGCCTGAGGTGTGAAAGGTCATACGGCCTTCCTACACTTGTAAAACAGGAGCTGGGCTTTCATCTTTGTCACGGCATAACCACATGGATGTCATATTCAGTACTAAAGCACTGAGAAAAGGTTTCCTGATTTTACATGTGAATACAATGCAACGGGATGCATCAGTTGCATTCAGTTGTATGTGATATGGTTATGTACAGTATATTTGGTTCACCAACTACTTCTCTGATAGAGTTCAGTGTGTCAAATCGGAGGGTCTGCTGTCCGGACCTCTGGCAGTCTCTGTGGGGGTGCCACAGGGTTCAATTCTTGGACCGACTCTCTTCTCTGTATACATCAATGAGGTCGCTCTTGCTGCTGGTGAGTCCCTGATCCACCTCTACGCAGACGACACCATTCTGTATACTTCCGGCCCTTCTTTGGACACTGTGTTAACAACCCTCCAGGCAAGCTTCAATGCCATACAACTCTCCTTCCGTGGCCTCCAATTGCTCTTAAATACAAGTAAAACTAAATGCATGCTCTTCAACCGATCGCTACCTGCACCTACCCGCCTGTCCAACATCACTACTCTGGACGGCTCTGACTTAGAATATGTGGACAACTACAAATACTTAGGTGTCTGGTTAGACTGTAAACTCTCCTTCCAGACCCATATCAAACATCTCCAATCCAAAGTTAAATCTAGAATTGGCTTCCTATTTCACAACAAAGCATCCTTCACTCATGCTGCCAAACATACCCTTGTAAAACTGACCATCCTACCAATCCTCGACTTTGGCGATGTCATTTACAAAATAGCCTCCAATACCCTACTCAACAAATTGGATGCAGTCTATCACAGTGCAATCCGTTTTGTCACCAAAGCCCCATATACTACCCACCATTGCGACCTGTACGCTCTCGTTGGCTGGCCCTCGCTTCATACTCGTCGCCAAACCCACTGGCTCCATGTCATCTACAAGACCCTGCTAGGTAAAGTCTTCTTATCTCAGCTAGCTCGCTTATCTCAGCTCCCCTTATCTCAGCTCGCTGGTCACCATAGCATCTCCCACCTGTAGCACACGCTCCAGCAGGTATATCTCTCTAGTCACCCCCAAAACCAATTCTTTCTTTGGCCGCCTCTCCTTCCAGTTCTCTGCTGCCAATGACTGGAACGAACTACAAAAATCTCTGAAACTGGAAACACTTATCTCCCTCACTAGCTTTAAGCACCAACTGTCAGAGCATCTTACAGATTACTGCACCTGTACATAGCCCACCTATAATTTAGCCCAAACAACTACCTCTTTCCCAACTGTATTTAATTAATTTATTTATTTTGCTCATTTGCACCCCATTATTTTTATTTCTACTTTGCACATTCTTCCATTGCAAAACTACCATTCCAGTGTTTTACTTGCCATATTGTATTTACTTTGCCACCATGGCCTTTTTTGCCTTTACCTCCCTTCTCACCTGATTTGCTCACATTGTATATAGACTTGTTTATACTGTATTATTGACTGTATGTTTGTTTTACTCCATGTGTAACTCTGTGTCGTTGTATCTGTTGAACTGCTTTGCTTTATCTTGGCCAGGTCGCAATTGTAAATGAGAACTTGTTCTCAACTTGCCTACCTGGTTAAATAAAGGTGAAATAAATAAAATAAATAAAAAATTTACATTTACATTTCACATGTAGATGCTCAAGCACAACCTTTCCCCTTATAGCTGCTCTGTCTGTACAATAATGTGCAAACACTGTACAGGCATTAGGTAAACTACTTTATGACACAGTTCAGGAAGCTATGTCATCATCTCAAATGTTTAGAGGTTGGAGTGGAGTGGACTTGTCCTGGGTATTTTACACATAGAAGTGTGAAGTGGCTTAGGGTCAAAAGTGACAACAGTTGTTTTGGACGGTCTTGCCAACAGCACAGCAAACTCTGTTTGTTCTTTGTGAAAGCCGTGGTAGCCTCGCTAACCCTCTCCTCTTAGACAAGGCCGTTGCTCCCCGATACCTCGGTGTGACAGGTAAGAGGGCTGTCTATCACACCCAGCATACTCATACAGAAGCCTGGCAAAACCTTGTCACCAATTACTGCTGTTACTCTTGCTGTCTTCCCCAAATAACACACTAATGGTAGGATATGCTAGAACACAGAAGCCCAAAGTAAATGTAAAATGAATGTAATAAACAGAATAGAATGTTGAGAATTCATTACCAGTTATTTATTATTATTAATAGTGAGTTTCTTTATAGGTGTTTTATTCAGTAGCGCTATTGTTAGCGTTTCTAACTACATTGGTGATTTATGGAGGAGTTTTTGTAGTTACACCTGGAGATTCGGCTGGAGACACCCTCCTTCCTTCTGTCTCCCCTCCATCTCTGTCAGTCAGGCTCCAGTGGACAGAAGGACCATCATCCTTTGCTTCGCGCAACGCTCGGCTCTGCCCAATTTTGCACCTCCGTTTGCAAGTGATAGAGTACTATCAGTTCTGACAGCCCCCCAGAGCCATTGGGATTTGAGTGCTCCCTCTTTTCACCCACTGCCCCCACCCCCACCCCCACCCCACCCCACCCCCCCCACCTCTCTCTTCTGTTTGTCTGTCTCTAAAAAAAGGACAGGGTCTGGAGATGATAGGCGGAACAAAAGCTGTCAGAGAAAGACAGAGAAACAGAGGAGCGAGGGAGAGAGAGATCTGCAGGGGATGTGGAGGACAATGGGCTACTTTGTCCCTGGCTTCATGATTGGCCTGTGTTTAATTTCAACCAGACAGCTAATCACATTCGAGACAACCTCTCTCTCTCTCTCTAGAACACTACAACACACCCTTCTCCATGAAAGTCAAATACATACTTTCTCCTCGGTCTCCTTCCTCACAAAGGGTCCTAGTTCAGAGTGGAAAGACTGACTATGAGGGTTAGACTCCCGTCCATACTTCTAAATATCTGCTGAGTAGTGTATTATCCTTTCGGTTGGACGACATTGCTTGCAGGAATTGTCCTCCTAAAGCATCATCACTGGGTGTCAAACATTTTTCAGTAGGGAGCATTGTATGATGATGATGATGATGGAGACGTTGTTGCATGCTCATTCCAATCTCTGAAATGATGCCCCTAATGTCACTGTTACAGTATATCGATTCTTCAGCCTTTTTCCATGATGCCGAATAAAGCCAGAAGACTGACGAGGATGACATCTGTGGTTCCTTTGGTATCCTAGCTGATGCTCAGTGCTACATCTACGGAATGCTCACAAACTCCCTGTACATAGCCATGTTACTTGTACTCGTTATTCACTGTGTATTTATTCATCATGTCACTATTTATATATTTTTTATTTGACTTTTTATCTTTAACTCTGCATTGCTGGAAAAGGACCTGCAAGTAAGACTTTCTGTAACGCCCGTCGTCAAAAGGAAGAGTGGACCAAAGTGCAGCGTGGAAAGTGTTCATGATCTTTATTGTCAAGAATCACTCAAACAAGAATAACGAATACAAAAACGAAAGCGAACAGTTCCGTCAGGCACAGATACTAAACGGAAAACAACACCCCACAAAACCCAAACGGAAAATGACAACTTATATTTGATCCCCAATCAGAGACAACGATAGACAGCTGCCTCTGATTGGGAACCACACTAGGCAAAAACAACAAAGAAATAGACATAGAATGCCCACCCCAAATCACACTCTGACCTAACCAAATAGAGAAATAAAACGTCTCTCTAAGGTCAGGGCGTGACACTTTAACTGTTAGTCTACATCTGTTGTCTACGAAGCATGTGACAAGCAAAAATAGATTTTAATATATTGTTTTACATCATTGTGTTCATTAAGGTGCTCAACAGACACCTTTTTATCACTTGGCAATGAGAAAATGAACGTTTCTAATTGGACAAGTCCCAGGTAGTCCCTCTATAACAATACAGGGCGAAACCAAGATGCAGACACGGGAGGCAGATGGTTCGAGTCTCTAAAATGTATTATAAACAAGGGGCAGGCAAAAGATTATAAGCCAGGTCAGAGTCCAGGAGGTACAGAGCGGCAGGCAGGCTCGAGGCCAGGGCAGGCAGTATGGTCAGGCAGGCTCGAGGCCAGGGCAGGCAGTGTGGTCAGGCAGGCTCGAGGCCAGGGCAGGCAGTATGGTCAGGCAGGCTCGAGGCCAGGGCAGGCAGTATGGTCAGGCAGGCTCGAGGCCAGGGCAGGCAGTATGGTCAGGCAGGCTCGAGGCCAGGGCAGGCAGTATGGTCAGGCAGGCTCGAGGCCAGGGCAGGCAGTATGGTCAGGCAGGCTCGAGGCCAGGGCAGGCAAAGGTCAGAACCGGGAGGACTAGAAAAAGAGATTTGGGAAAAACCAGGAGCACAGAAAAACACGCTGGTTGACTTGACAAAACAAGACGAACTGGCAACAGACAAACAGAGAAAACAGGTATAAATTCACAGGGGATAATGGGGAAGATGGAGACAAGCACAGAGACGGGTGAAACAGATCAGGTTGTGACACCATCCCTGTTTTAGTTGTCTTCCATTCATTGCCCAATGAACAGCTCTGGTAGCTGGGCAAAAACACTGTGAATCTTCGGGAAATGAAGTACACAAAGTATGAATGTGGACAGAGAGAGGGGGCTAAAATCAGGGTCCTGCTGAGCCAGAGCAGAAAAGAAACATGCAATCACTACACAAGGGGGGACCCAGTTCAAACAAGCAACATGCAATTAGAAAGGGTTACAGGATGGAGGTCTGTACAATTAAATAGTCCATTTCCCATTTCACAGGATATACTTGACTCCCAGACTGATTGTGTGCTATTCAGCTGATGTTGCTCTAAAAAAAGAGACAAAATTAAGCTTTTTGGATAACGGAGAGCCAGGTGCTCATTTTCATTCCATCATATCCCACTGTCTAGAAACAGCTGTAAACCTCTGTTATGTGGTGAGCTTGATCATGCTAATTAGGACACACCGTATGAATATTTAAATGGATATTTTGAAATGGAAAATGAAAATGAAAGTTCAGGTAGTACTTCCCTGTTTCAGTCTGCTTTCTTCTGTTTGGTGTCTAATGAACACGACTGTATTCTTCCGTTTTAGTGCCTAATGAACATGACCCTGGAGTTCAGAAGTTAATTGGCCTCTTTTCTCTCTGAAAAGAATGAGGGGTGTTTCCCCTCGCTTTTCTTTCTCCCTAAAACTGGAACTATGTTGCTCTGTGTAATATCCACACGCTCACCATCTTTACCATAATTGCCCCTCTCTCCCTTTATTTTCCTGCTCTTCTTTCCAATCTTTTAAACCTTCGACATTTTCTGCCATTATTTTATCTATTTTTCTCAGCACTGGATATTCAGTATACATCAGTATACATTCAGTATACATATACATTAAGCATTTGTCTTCCCTCTTAACTAAAATCAAAGTTTATTGGTTGCGTACACCGTTTTTTTCTTTTTTCCAGACATGTCAGAATGAGCATTATCAGAATGAGCAATGTCCGAGTCCAGAATATAAATATATATACAGGGTATATACATACCTACTCATTCAAGGGTTTTCCATTATTTTTTAAACTATTTTCTACATTGTCGAATAATAGTGAAGACATCAAAACTATGAAATAACACATATGGAATCATGTAGTAACCAAAAAAAGTGTTAAACAAATCAAAATATATTTTATATTTGAGATTCTTCAAAGTAGCCACTCTTTGCCTTGATGACAGCTTTGCAGACTCTTGGCATTCTCTCAACCAGCGTCATGAGGTAGTCATCTGGAATGCATTTCAATTAACAGGTGTGCCTTGTTAAAAGTTAATTTGTGGAATTTCTTTATTTCTTAATGAGTTTGAGCCAATCAGTGGTGTTGTGACAAGATAGGGGTGGTATACAGAAGATAGCCCTATTTGATAAAAGACCAAGTCCATATTATGGTAAGAACTGCTTAAATAAATAAAGCAAAACAACAGTCAAATATTACTATAAGAACTATAAGAAGTTTCTTAAAGTGCAGTTGCAAAACCCATCAAGCGCTATGATAAAACTGGCTCTCAGGAAAGGAAGACTCAGAGTTACCTCTGCTGCAGAGGATAAGTTCATTAGAGTTACAAGCCTCAGAAATTGCAGCCAAAATAAAAGCTTCACAGAGTTCAAGTAACCGACACATCTCAACATCAACTGTTTTCAGAGGAGACTGCGTGAATCAGGTCTTCATTGTCGAGTTTCTGCAAAGAAACCACGACTAAAGGACAAATATAAAAAGAAGAGACTTGCTTGTGCCAAAAAACACAAGCAATGGACATTAGACCGGTGGACATCTATCCTTTGGTCTGGGGTCCAAAATGGAGATTTTTTGGTTCCAACCGCCATGTCTTTGTGAGATGCAGAGTAGGTGAACGGATTATCTCCGCATGCGTGGTTCCCACCATGAAGCATGGAGGAGGAGGTGTGATGGTGTGGGGGTGCTTTGCTGGTGACACTGTCAGTGATTTATTTAGAATTCAAGGCACACTTATCCAGCATGGCTACCACAGTATTCTGCTGCGATATACCATCCCATCTCATTTGAGCTTAGTGTGACTATAATTTGTTTTTCAACAGGACAATGATTCCATATGTTTTATTTCATCGTTTCGATGTTTTCACTATTATTCTACAATGTAGAAAATAGTAAAAATAAAGAAAAACCTTGAATGAGTAGGTGTGTCCAAACATTTGACTGGTACTGTATGTGAAGGATGTATATAGACAGCAGTGGAGGATCCTCAGAGGAGGAAGGGGAGACTATCCTCCACAGTGAATTTCATGAAAATAAAATTGTAAAACATTAAAAAATATATCATTTTTTAATATAAAACTATAGTAAATATATTCACTTCACCAAATAATTGATTAAAACACCCTGTTGTGCAATGAAGGTCTACAGTAGCCTCAACTTCAGGAGGACATCCTCCAACCTATCAGAGCTCTTTCAGCATGAACTGACATGTTGTCCACCCAATCAAAGGATCAGAAAATTAATCTAGTACTGAAAGCATACGCTACAGCTAGCTAGCACTGCTGTGCATAAATTGTGGTGAGTAGATGAGAGAGCGAGAAAGACAGTAGTTGAACAGTTTTGAACAAATTCATTTCTTCCAATATGAAGTAGAAGCAAGAGAGAGTTCGACTTACTTAGCTAGCAAATGCAGCTAACTAACTTACTAGTTAACTACCAGTTTAACTAGTTAACTTACTAGTTTAAAACCCTGCTCAAACAGTGGGCTGATATGTTAGCTAGCCGGCTATGACTATCCAACACAACAATGGAACTCTTCCAAGTCAAGGTAAGCTTTTGGTTTGACGGATGTATTTTTGCCACTGGGGCCAGCCGGTGTACGTGCTAAACTGCTTACTGACTGTACACTGTAACGTTACTGCATGTTTGTAGTGGGTTTATTTTAACGCACTAGTTCTATCATCTATGTTGACTGTGATGTTACTTTAGCTAATATAATGACAATGATGTAGCCTGTATGTAATGGTTATGATAAGGTTTGGCTTGTAAAGTTTTTTTTGCCTACAGCTGATTTGTTGTGCATTGAAGGGAAGGGAAAAGGTGAGAGGAGGAGAGCACATAGATGCGAGAAGCAATACAGCGTGGCTGCTATGAAAGTGAACTGTATTTACGCATGATCAGAGGTGTGTTCATTCCGTTGATTCTGTTGAAAAATATTTCTTAAACGGAAGCAAATGGAACGAAACAGGGATAGCCATACCTGAATTTGTCTAATAGAAACTCTCGTTTGCAACTGTTGGTCTAATGATTGCACCCTAGATCAGCTAGATGCAGGCAAGAGTGTGTAAGGCGGTATTGAATGTGTCACTGTCTGTCCATGTGTCACTGTCTGTCACCTAAAAATTGTCTCTCGACCTGTGTGCACCTACATTGTAAACTTTTCTTCATAGGGTAGGTTGTAGCAACCTCATGATGGGTATGGAAAAAATTGCAGTATCATGTAGTAGCCTAAACCTATTGCTGTTACATTGAACTGGGTGAATGGAATATGAATGACAGTCATCCAATATATTGTAATAGAAATAAGGCCATGCTCATGAATATTTATTTTGCTAATACCTTAAACGACACCAATTGCCACTGGCTTGGGTATGGACAGTATATGAAAAGGTGTGTACAGGAGTAGCTATATAGGATGAGCAATGATTAAAATAGTATGTACATAGGAAGTGAGAAAAACAGTATGTAAACATTTTTAAAGTGACCAGTGTTCAATGACTCTATGTAAATAGATTAGCAGTCACTAAGGTGTGGAGTAGAGAAACAGGTGTTAGCCGGCTAGTGACAGTGTCTAAGGTTCAGGGCAGGGTACTGTGTGGAGGCCGGCTAGTGATGACTGTTCAACAGTTTGATGTCCTGGAGATTGAAGCTGTTTATCAGTCTCTCGGTCCCAGCTTTGATGCACCTATACTGTCTCCACTTTCTAGTTGGTAGTAGGGTGAACAGGCTGTGGCTTGGGTGGCTGAGGTCCTTGATGATCTTCTTGGCCTGCCTGTGACACAAGGTGCTGTAGATGACCAGGTGGCGAATCGCATCTCTGCATGTCTGGCAGACATATCAGTGTGGATGACGGATCACCACCTCAAGCTGAACCTCGGCAAGACGGAGCTGCTCTTCCTCCCGGGGAAGGACTGCCCGTTCCATGATCTCGCCATCACGGTTGACAACTCCATTGTGTCCTCCTCCCAGAGCGCCAAGAACCTTGGCGTGATCCTGGACAACACCCTGTCGTTCTCAACTAACATCAAGGCGGTGGCCCGTTCCTGTAGGTTCATGCTCTACAACATCCGCAGAGTACGACCCTGCCTCACACAGGAAGCGGCGCAGGTCCTAATCCAGGCACTTGTCATCTCCCGTCTGGATTACTGCAACTCGCTGTTGGCTGGGCTCCCTGCCTGTGCCATTAAACCCCTTCAACTCATCCAGAACGCCGCAGCTGTCTGGTGTTCAACCTTCCCAAGTTCTCTCACGTCACCCCGCTCCTCCGTTCTCTCCACTGGCTTCCAGTTGAAGCTCGCATCCGCTACAAGACCATGGTGCTTGCCTACGGAGCTGGGCACCTCAGTACCTCCAGGCTCTGATCAGGCCCTACACCCAAACAAGGGCACTGCGTTCATCCACCTCTGGCCTGCTCGCCTCCCTACCACTGAGGAAGTACAGCTCCCGCTCAGCCCAGTCAAAACTGTTCGCTGCCCTGGCCCCCAATGGTGGAACAAACTCCCTCACGACGCCAGGACAGCGGAGTCAATCACCACCTTCCGGAGACACCTGAAACCCCACCTCTTTAAGGAATACCTAGGATAGGTTAAGTCCTCACCCCACCCCCTAAGTTTTAGATGCACTATTGTAAGTGACTGTCCCACTGGATGTCATAAGGTGATTGCACCAATTTGTAAGTCGCTCTGGATAAGAGCGTCTGCTAAATGACTTAAATGTAAAAAAAAAAATGTATGTCCTGGAGGGCAGGCAGTGTGCCCCCACTGATGCGTTGGGCTGACCGCAACACCCTCTGGACAGCCCTGGAGATTTGGGCAGTGCAGTTTCCATACCAGGCGGTGATACAGCCTGAGAGAATGCTCTCGATGGTGCATCTGTAGAAATTTGTGAGGGTCTTAGGGGCCAAGCCGAATTCCTGCAGAGGAACTTGAAGCTTTTGACCCTCTCCACTGCAGTCCTGTCGATGTGGATGATGGTGTGCTCTCTCTGCTATCTCATGTGGTCCACGGTCGGCTCCTTTATTTTGTTGAGGGAAAGGTTATTTTCCTGGCACCACTCCGCCAGGGCTCTCACCTTCTCCCTGTAGGCTGTCTCCTTGTTTTTGGTAATCAGGTCTACCACGGTTGTGTCATCAGCAAACTTGATGTTTGAGTCTGAGATATGGTTGGCCACGCAGTTATGGGTGAACAGGGAGTACATGAGGGGGTTGAACACGCACCCCTGTGGGGCCCCTGTGCTGAGGATCAGCATGGCAGAGGTGTTGTTGCCGGCCTTCACCACCTGCAGTCAGCCCATCAGGAAGTTTAGGACCAAGTTTCACAGGGGGGATTCAAACTCAGATGGATGTCCAGGTGGGATAGAACAGTATGCAGTGCATTGGAGATTGCATCATCTGTGGATCTGTTGGGGCAGTATTGCAAATTGTAGTGGGACTACGGTGTCGGGTAAGTGGAGATGATATGATCCTTAACTACCCTCTCAGAGCACTTTATGATGACAGAAGTTAGAGCCACGGAGTGATAGTCATTTAGTTAATTTACCTTTGCTTTCTTGTGTACATGAACAATGGTGGACATCTTGATGCAAGTGGGGACAGCAGACTGGTCAGATGGTCTGCACATGCTCTAAGGATGCGGCTTGGAATACCGTTTGGGCCAGCAGCCTTGTGAGGTTGAACACGCTTTAATGTCTTACTCATGTCTGCTACCGTGATTGGAAGCACACAGTCCTCGTGAGCGGTGGGGGGACCACGTCTGTGTTGTTCTCCTCAAAGCAGGTGATGGTGTTTAGCTTGTTTGTGAATGGGGCATCGGTGTCCACCACGTGGCTGGCTATCCCTTTATGATCTGTGATTGTCTGGAGTCCCTACCACATGCGTCTCATGTCTGAGTCGTTGAATTTCGACTCGACTTTGTCCCTGTACTGTCATTTTGCCTCTTTGACTGGCTTACGGAGGTCATAGCTGGTCTGTGTGTACACATCCATATTCCTAGTCACCTTGCCGGGGTTAAGTGTGGTGGTTTGCGCTTTCAGTTTCATCCTCTAACCACTGATGAACTCAGTCACCGAGTCAGTGTATTCTCAGAGGCAACCCAGAACATTTCCCAGTGCACGTGATCAAAACAGTCTTGAAGAATAGATTCCGATTGGTCAGACCAACGTTGAACAGACCTTACCACAGGTGCTTTCTGTTTACATTTCTGCCTATAGCAGGGAGGAGTAGGATGGAGGTGTGGTCTGATTTGCTGAAGGGAGTACTTGTAGCCATCCTGGAAGGGAGAGCAACAATGGTCAAGCGTGTTCTCGCCACACATAACACAGGAGAAGTGTTGACAGAATTTCGGGAGTGTTTTACTCAGATTTCCTTTATTAAAGTCCCCAGATGAATGTGGCCTCAGAATATGCGGTTTCCAGTTTTCACAATGTCTAGTGTAGTTACTTGAGAGCTGTCGGGGTGTCGGCTTGGGGGGGGGGGATATACACTGCAGTGAAAATTACCAAATAAAATTAACTCGGGAGGTAATTCGGTCGGCATTTGATGGTGTAGTATTCTAAATCGAGAGAACAAGAGAACTGGAGTTCCTGTACGTTACCACAATAGCACCATGAGTTGTTAATCATGAGACATACCCTTCCACCTCTGTTCTTTTTTTCCCTGTGCTCATGATGAGCTGAGAACCCCGCTGGCGGTATGAATGGGGGCAATATTTCCAGAGAGAGCCATGTATCCGAAAACAGAATACGTTACAGTCCCTTGTCTCTCTGAAAGGAGATCCTCACCCTGAGCTCGTCTACTTTGTTGTCCAGGGACTAAACGTTATATACTCGGAAGCGGTGGATGGTTTGCTCGACACCTGAGCCGGACGAGGACCCCTCTTCTACGTCTACGTTTTGGTGTAGCACCCAGGCTGAATGGGGAAGCCTCCGGGAGTCCAAAACAAAGGATCCAGGTCAGGGAAGTCATATTTCTGGTCTAATTGTTGGTGAGTGACTGCCAATCGAATGTCCAAAAGTTATTTTCGGCTGTAGGTAATAATACAAAAAGCATTCTGAATTAAATATTGTCTGAAAAAAATATATATATACTGCAAAGATGGCTAGGAGCTAGAAACCGGGCGACCGTGTCTGTCGGTGCCATCTTGTCTTTCGTCTCTGACCCCAAAATATCACTCTTTTCCTGGTGAATGATTATCCTGTCTTCTACGAGACCCTGCCAATCTATTAATCTATCTTGCCATTTGACTGTCTTTTTTTTCTTCCCCTGGCTCTGTTAAAGGTTGGCTGCCTCCTCTCTCTCTCTCTAGCGCCTTCTCTCTCCATCTGTCAGTCAGTCTTTGTGTGCAAATCCCACTTCTTTCTCTCGCAGACTGCATTATTCAATTTCGACGCCACTTGTTTCACAGCTGGCAGGAGAGGGACGGAATATGCATTCTCCTCTGTGTAGACCATGGTGCTAATCATCCACAACCCCCCCCCCCGCTATTTCTATTTTACATACATTTCTCTTCCTCACCATTAGTGCCTGTGATGAGGACAAATCCTCACTTGAACATTTGAACATTGCCCCATATTTACAGTTGACTTTTTAATCGCTTTGGGACTATTTTCACAACTCTTAGTACAAAACTCCGAAATGGTCACGCTTGTAACGCAGTCAGTCTTTCATTCAAAACCTGTCAATGTGCATTCATTTGGATTGTAAACATCACTCACCACACAACCATTGATACAAAAATATATGTTTGTTGTGAAATGTAATGAGAACATAGGTTTAAATTAATCACCAAAACACAACATGATATCTTTTCAATTTAGTCATTTTAACTAGTTAATCCAATAGCAAACAATGCAAGATACGTGTGGCAAGCTCATGGGGATGGCGATCGTACACCTTCCTACTCTATGATAAAAAGAATATCCTCAATAGGGTTGAGGAAAGGAGACTATGGGGGCAGGTATTGGGTCACAAATCGTGGATGGGCCTGAAACCATGCCTGCTACTCTCTGTTATTAACTATGCATAGTCACTTGAATTACTCTACCTACATGTACATATTGCCTCAATTACATTGACACCGGTGCCCGGTATTTTCTTAAAACTGCATTGTTGGTTAAGGGCTTGTAAGTAAGCATTTGATTTGATTTGAACCACCTCTGCATGGGGGGACCTGACATAGTCCTACATAACGACACAGGTTACCCCTTCACATTGACAGGCCTGCTCAACTTCATTGAGAAGCACAATGAGGTGTGCAGCGTTGTAGGATCCAAGTAATGGCCTACTTTCTACCACACATCTTCAGAGATAGCTGCGCACATGGAGATGTTTCCCCCACGCTGTCCAAGCACTTGGACGGTCGCCCGTTAGCCGATGAGGTTCCGCCCACAGTGCTGAGTTTTGGCCAGGTTGAAGCCTGGGTCATAAACAAAATATATACTTGTGATGGTTTGCAGCAGCATCATCACCCTCTAAAAATATATTTTGGTTAGTTAAAAAAAAAAATAATAATCTTTATCCTTTTTAACCTTTTTTTCTCCCCAATTGGTAGTTACAGTCTTGTCCCATTGCTGCAACTCCCGTACGGACTCGGGAGAGGCAAAGGTGGAGTGCCGTATGTCCTACGAAAAACGACCCTGCCAAGCCACACAGCTCACTTAACCCTAAAGCCAGCCGCACGAATGTGTCGGAGGAAACACCGTACAACTGGCGATCAAAATCAGCATGCATGCACCCTGCCATCCACCAGGAGTCGCTAGAGCATGATGGGACAAGGACATCCCGGCCGGCCCAACCCTCCCGTAACCCATACGATGCTGGGCAAATTGTGTGCCTGCCTGCGATCGAACTCGGGTCTGTAGTGACACCTCTAGAACTGTGATGCAGTGCCTTAGACCTTTGCGTCACTCAGGAGGCCTGATAGTTAGTGATTTGTACGGTAGTGTCTAGTAACTGAGTGTTTGTATCTGAATTGGTTTTGGCTGAAGAGGTAATTGTAGGCCCCTCCCACTAAATTAGATAATGAGCTACACCTGTTTAAATGTTTGTCGTCGAGTACCAGTGTGGGAGAGAGGTAAGCAAGGATAGACCAGTGAAGATGATTATTTTATTCTTGGTCTTAATCTTTTAGTCTTTAAAAAAAAAACATTTGAACTCTTTGCTATTTTGAAGCCTGTTTTTGTGTTTGTATATTTATTGGAAATAAATCTCCAAATTTAGAAGAAACTGTTCCAGTTATTTTAGTAAACCCTTTTTTATGTGAAGGGCATCTGCCGGCCCTCTCACAGCGTCACATATGTGTGAAGACGAATTGAGGTGTTGCAACCTCCTGGGGAAGCTCAGTGTTTCACACCTGGAAATCAATTTGTCGAGACGAGCGTTTCCATGAAAGGCGCTATTATGATTCACTAATACCCCCGGTGCAGGGGTCGTGGGGTCTGCGCCCGCTTCATACCTCCTCTTAATTGGGTTCTTCGGAAAAGTGTGACTCACCTTACAGAACACAGAGGTTAGTTACGTTTCTGTTGCGATGCCATAATGTTGCAAGAGAATATGCAAATAGCCTTGACTCAAAGATATATATTTTTTATTCACTTGGACATGGTGATTTACTGCATGAAGGTGAATATATCACATTGTATGGAAATCTTTGGTTGCGGCTCACTGAAGCCAACAGGATTGGATTGGATTGTCACAGGATTGAAATATTTATGAGTGCATCCAAGGGGCAACATGATTCTCCATTTTGATGTATTTTTAAATTGAATGAATCTATAGTGACAGAAGATACTTTTAAATATACTCAACCTGAGTAGGCCTGTTGGTCTGGTTCTCTAAGTGGAACATTGTACCAAAATACAAACTGTCTATTAAATGCAGTTCCCATAGAGATGTGGACCCAATTTCATTTGAAATGTCACCAAAGGACCAACATCCTTTTGTCAGTGTCATACACTTGTCCTCTATTCTCTGGGTTCTGACAAATGTGGCCCCTGGGGCCTGTCTCCTTCCCCATGCCATGGGCTTCAGCTTCTCTAGTAACACCTCTGCTCCAACTGCAAATGGAGGCAATCTGTTGCCTGGGCAACACACTTCCCTCCTGGCTTCTGCCATGCAGATCCATCTGAAGAAAGGACACAGAGTCAAGGAAGCCAATACAGCCACTGTGCACTGTCTTGTGAGAGGGACAGTTTAAAAATATATATATATTACAGAAAGACTCTTGACAATAGAGGCCTTGGGTCTGTATCCCGTTTTTATCCCTCCCCACCTCTCCCCATAGGTGGTCAATTGAGTAAAGGAATCATTTTTTACCACAACTCCATTACTTCCTTTTTTAGACTCACACCCTCACACAGGAACAAAGTTTACCTCTTGAAACATTTCCGCAACCTAAAAATGTACTGTACTTTTATCTTAAATTTCAAATGGATTTGAAATTTTTAAAAAGCCTATAAAGCTCCAAATAATAAATAAAAAAAGAGACTAACCTGTGTCAAATTAAATGTCGGAGTGCTCCTGTGTACCCAGAGGACCCTAACGTGGGTATTTTCTCCTCTCTGGCCTAATGCACTCTCTCACCTAATGGAAGGGAAGCAGAACAGATGGGACACAAATTGCACTTTCATACACCTTGAGGTTCAAGGCAATTTCCCCTCTTCCCCTATGAAGTTCTCGGATTGCCTCTCCAGCCCTTTGAGCTGTGCACTCTTCAAACAGGGTTTGGTTTGTTCTCTGCCCAAGCATACGTGCACACACACGCCTCCTCCAAAAGTACTCGTTCACACCCGGCATTAGTTTTTACAGTCACTGTCCATTTGGCGTGACCACACAACAATGTGTCCATGATTGTATAGTTGGGTGTTGGTGCTAACCGCACCTCGCCACTCTAAAGTGACCAATCCCCTACATGTTGGCGTCCCAATAGCACTGCTTTTGTGTGACACTCGGGCAGATTATTACAGCTAGGAAAGGCCGATGTGTTTTTAAGGCGGAACAGCATTGGAGGTATAATTAAATGGAGGAGATGTGTTTCCTCTGATGTCGTCACTCGTTGTCTATGGTTCAATGGTCCAGGTGCTGGAGGAGCAGAGTGGAGGGAGCTGCTGAGGTAATGAAAGACCTCCAGCAACATTGTTTACTGCTCCATTAACAAACAAACATCGGGGCTCATTTGACTAAAAACTGCTGACGGAGAAGGCAGTGATTAATTGCTATGGCAACCGCCACTGGTTAATAAAGTGCTGGGTGCTTTAGGGATGGGAAAATAAAACATTTTTTGAAAGGGGATGGGTTTGTGTGAGTGTGTGCGTGCGTGTGCAGGTGAGTGTTTTGGAGGGTGATTTAAAAACGGGGGGGGGGATGCTCTGTTTTATTTGTGCCCTTTGTCCGATGAAGGGAGGAGTAGGCCTGCTCTGCATACCAATCGAAGGGTTAACCGTGCAACGCAAATTACAACCAATTGTGGCGGTAGTTAGCAATTAGTGGATTAAATGTAATGAGTATGTCGTTGCCACGACAACGTCGTTTTAGATGATACTTGTCAAAATGAAGAGCACTTGAGAAAAGAGAGACGTTTCAGCTGTTGCAGCCTACATCCATTAGACGTGGGTTTTGCGTCATGTCCATAATCATCAGTTAGGTGATCAGTTAGGTGATGAACATGATTTGTTTTCTAGTTGTAAAGGCTAGTGGGCGGCATGAAATCAGCCATAAGGTAAAGATCCTTCATTGCTAAGATAATTTTATTAAGTACAGCAGATCCTGGTTGCCATCAGAATAGTTTTGATGGCCATGGTCTGTGGTAGGATTACAACTTGATATACGTGTGTGTGTGTGTGTGTGTGTGTGTGTGTGTGTGTGTGTGTGTGTGTGTGTGTGTGTGTGTGTGTGTGTGTATATATACACACACAGAGTATACAAAACATTAGGAACACCTGATCCTTCCATAAAATAGACTGACCAGGTGAATACAGGTGAAAGCTATGATCCCTTATTGATGTCACCTGTTAAATCGACTTCAATCAGTGTCGATGAAGGGGAGGAGACGGGTTAATGAATGATTTTAAAGTATTGAGACATGGATTATGTGCCCATTCACCACCTGAAAGGCAAAATACAAAAAAAAATGAAATGCCTTTGAACAGGGTGTGGTAGTAGGTGCCAGGCGCACCGGTTTGTGTAAAGAACTGCAATGCTGCTGGGTTTTTCACGCTCAACAGTTTCCCATGTGTATCATGAATGGTCCACTACCCAAAGGACATACAGTCAATTTGACACAACTGTGGGAAGCATTGGAGTCAACATGGGCCAGCATCACTGTGGAATGCTTTCGAACACCTTATGGAGTCCATGCCCTGATGAATTGAGGCTGTTCTGAGGGCAACTCAATATTAGGAAGGTGTTCCTAATGTTTTGTCCACTCACTGTATTATGGTGGAATAATGTATTATTATTCCTAAGCATGTTCTGTGACCTAATTATCAGTCATTTATTCCATTCCATTCTGCAAGAGTGTGGCTCTGCAAGAGTGTGGCCTTGTTCTCGGCTCAGACCTATTGCTCTCTTATTGTGTCTTCAGAATAGAATACTTTGTAGACGAAAGCAATATGGCTATAGATAAACGATTACATTTTGAAACCTACTGAAATATATTGTGACGGGGAGAGAGATAAAAATAAAAAGAGAAACACCAAACACCTTTTTGTTTTGCAAATGCAATTTAGTCTGGATATGGGACAGTTTTGCCAGTTTTGTGTCTTTCCTGTTTCTTTATAAAAGTATTTGTGCGACCGGAGCCAGAGTCCAGAGATGATTTATGACAGATTTATGAAGGAGGCCGAGGGGGGAGAAACAGATTAGGACAAAATCTGGAGAGATAAAGATGAGACGTCTGTCTGCTGCTAGGGGCAACGGGACGAGCCCGAGCCCCCATCTGTATTGGGCTCAAGGGAATGTGCTCAGGGCTCTGACAGACATCAGAAGATCTCAGAGCAGACAACTTGAAAACAGGGATACAGTCAGCATCTTTTATTTTGTTTTCTTGGGGGTGTGTGTGTGTGTGTGTGTGTGTGTGTGTGTGTGTGTGTGTGTGCGACGACGTAGACACAGACATATAATTGCCATATGTCTCATTTTGGAGCAGACTGGATACAAATTACAATAATAAATGCCCTCTCTTGGGTTCCTTCAGAGCAGTGTTTCCCAACGGTCCTCGAGTACCCTCAACAGTACTACTTGTCAACTAATCATAAAGCACTTGACAAGTTGAATCAGGTTTGTGTGCTGTCGAGAGTACTCAAGGACCGGAGTTGGGAAAAACACTGCTTTAGAGCATGTTTTCTATTCCCAAATTGGGCTAGCTGAACAGGTTATAGTAAAGATGCAGCATAACCATAGAAAACATATTAGTAGGAGGATTTTTTTTTGTCATGTTTCATTCTTTTAAGTTCTCTTCAAATAAATTGAGGACCATCCTCTTCTTCCCTGGACGGACATCCTGTGGTATGGAATCCACACACTGTAAAGCTCCTAAAGGTGCTTCTGCGGTGAGATCATCTGATAGCAGCTGCGTAGGAGAGGTTTGATCCACTCAGCTGAGCTCATAAAAGAATAGACAGCATGATTTATCCAGTCTGCTGCTACTCTGGCTGCCAGAGGGAAGCAACAGTAGCAACAAAGGAGATAGCATGAGAGAGCCATGGCATGCATGCCAGGAATCTACATTAAAAAAGCCTGTTTTTTTTGGGGGGGGGGGGGGAACGGCCAATACATCCCTGTCTGTGTTTCATCCTGGGGAACGTCGTCTCAACGCTACGTCATCTGCTTCCAGAAAGAAGCCAGAGGGACTTTGTCATCAGGCCACGTTGAAAAGTTTTTGATGTTTTCGTACTGAGAGAGAAAAAAAGTAAAATTGTGCTGATGAATCACCATTGATCTGGGCTGATTCAGCCTGTTTCCACTGCCTTCAGCTTCAATCTCCCTTTCATTTCTCCCCGCCGCACAGGTAGGATGACTGTCAGCCATAATGCCAGTCAGCATGAGCTGGGCACAGCTGAACTTGGGCAGGGAGCTGGAAGGGCCTATGTGATTACCCATACCCCCCCGGCTTGGAGCCACTGCAGCGGCAGAAGTAAAGAGAGGGAAGGGAGAGAGTGGCAAGCTTTTAATACCAGGCACAATAGGGCACCCCGGCCACAGACAGGCACCATATTTACACAAAGCGCAGGCTCTCCCTGAGTCTTATGACAGAGCAGGCGGGATGATGGCCCTTGTGCCTCAAAGCCAGCCAGGGATCCATAATTCATGAGGTGAGGTGGATGGGGGCTGCAAACAGGGGCCATGCTTACCGGGGGGGGGGGGGGGGGCACCGCCTGAGCAGTGTGTCCTGAGCCCTCTGTGTCTAAGTAATTAAATGGGATTAGGTATGCGCTGAACCCATTTTCAGAGAGATTGGCTGGCATTGCCATTATTATTGGAAAAGATCAGAAGGGCTTATAGGCACTGGGAAGGAAGGTAACTGAAGAGAGAGGTTAGAGGAGATGCATTAATAGAAAAAGAGAAAAATGACTCTCTCGACTGGAAACACTTTCTTTCTCTCACTCTTGTTCTCCCCAGGATGGAGGTGAGACACATGGTTCAGTGGCCCCTGTCTTTGTGGGGAGGTGGCCACCACATCAGAGGAAGCCAGAGGAAGCCCAGGGCTGAGTGGGTCCGCAGTACGCACCTCTCCTCAGCCCCTGAACGGACGTTTCTCATTTGTGTAACAATGCACCGCGTGAATGGCACCTGATTTGCAAGAGGATGCCTGGAGCTGGTCTCATTTGAATATGCACACATCTGGGTTATCTGGGATCAGGAGACAGACAGAGCTCCCTGCCAGACAGAGACAAAATACACAGCCACAAACACTTACAGATGAACAGAGCTCCCAGACAGACATAAAGACAGGACAGACAGACATGGCACAAACTCTTTCTTCTGCGTCTCAGAACACCTTTAACACCCCTGGCTAACTAACACTTCTGCATGTGCCTGGACCTAGTGTAAACTCAACGTGCACAGCTAACAAATAGCTCCCCACTCGGTCTGCCATGTAACACCACATTTTGTTCTCCAGTCTGAATGGATGACAATTCCAGGCGAGCGTGTCCTACAGAACGATGATTTCCTCCTCCTGTTGAAACAGCTGAAGCTAGTTCTTGTTTGTGCCTCTTCCAGTTGTAGTTTTTTTCCCTTCTTTCTTTCCAGAGAGAACCTTTTCAGCGACAGCAACCCCGGGAGAGATGCAGAAAGCACGTCCCCCAGGGAGAAAAGCTGCCTCGGGCTTCAGAAAGCCTATTTACAACAAGCTGTGCTTGTTCCTTTCATCAAAATAGAGCACTGAGCTTTTCTTCTGCCTTGTTTTTTCCCCTTTGCACTTTTGACAGAAGCTTGTTATTGTAACGCACCAAGTCTGACTCCGTTGTGCTCAAGGTTGTGGTGAGAGCCTAGCTTTCCCTTGTCTGAGGAGAGGAAATGAGGAAAGGAGAGAAGGGAGGAAGATTGGAGAGAGAGCGAGAGGATAACACCTTTTCTCTCGCTCCCCCTGTTTAATGGACCGTGGAGTGTTTTTCAAAGAAGGAGAGAAACCTGCTATGTCACTGAATTTCCCCAACCTGTGATCCTCAGCTGTACTCCATCAGGTTCAATTAGAGAGGATCGCTGGTCTCTGGTGGCCCCGTCTGTCATAATCTATCGGGTACCCCGCTTTCCAGATATTGAAGGGGAGGACAGAAAATCAATAGACTGAATTGGGGCTGCCAGGCCCACAGGGAGGTCTCCTTAGCCCTGCTCACCTGTCCAGCCTAAACTCTCTTCTCCTCCAAGGCTCTCTCTCTCCTGCTCTGTTCTTTTGTGGCTATCAAATTGAAAATGGAATTTCAGCAGTTGTTTGTTCTTTCACAGCCGCACCCCTCCAACTTCCCCTTACAACCTCCCCACCCCCAACAGACAAATATACACTGAGTGTACAAAACATTAGGATATTCGCTCTTTCCATGAAATAGACTGACCTGGTGAATACAGGTGAAAGCTATGACAGCTTATTGATGTCACCTGTCAAATCCACTTCAATGAATGTTGATGAAGGGGAGGAGACAGGTTAAAGAATGATTTTTAAGCCTTGAGACAACTGAGACATGGATTGTGTATGTGTGCCATTCAGAGGATGAATGGGCAAGATAAAATATTTAAGTGCCTTTGATCTGAGTTTTTCACTCTTAAAAGATTTGCGTTGTGTATCAACAATCAAATCAAATTGTATTTGTCACATGCGCTGAATACAGCAGGTGCAGACCTTACCGTGAAATGCTTACTTACAAGCCCTTAACCAACCAATGCGTTTCAAGAAATAGAGTTAAGAAAATACTTACCAGATAAAATAAAGTCATTTTTTAAAATTAAATCAAAAAGTAACAAGAAAATGACATAACAAGAACGAGGCTATATACAGGATGTACCGGTACCGAGTCAATGTGCGGGGGTACAGGATAGTCGAGGTAATTTTGTAAAGTGACTATGCATAGAAAATAAACAGTGAGTAGCAGCAGTGTAAAAACAAAGAGGGGGTGGTGGACATTTTATTAATTGTTCAGCAGTTTTATGGCTTGAGGGTAGAAGCTGTTAAGGAGCCTTTTGGTCCTAGACTTGGCTCTCTGGTAGCGCTTGCCTTGTAGTAGCAGAGAGAACAGTCTATGACTTGGGTGACTGGAGTCTTTGACACTTTTTTGGGCCTTCATCTGACACCGCCTAGTATATAAGTCCTTGATGTCAGAAAGCTTGGCACCAGTGATGTACTATCCTCTGTCGCGCCTTACGTACAGATGCCGAGTAGTTGCCATACCAACTGGTTAGGATGCTCTCGATGGTGCACCAGTTCTGAGGATCTGGGGACCCAGTCTCCTGAGGGGAAAAAGGTGTTGTCGTGCCCTCTTCACAACTGTCTTGGTGTGTTTGGATGATGATAGTTCATCGGGGATGTGGACACCAAGGAACTTGAAACTCTCGACCCGCTCTACTTCAGCCCCGTTGATGTTAATGGAGGCCTGTTCGGCCCTCCTTTTCCTTTAGTCCACGATCAGCTGCTTCGTCTTGCTCACATTGAGGGAGAGGTTGTTGTCCTGGCTCCACAATGCCAGGTCTCTGACCTCCTACTTATAGGCTGTCTTATCGTTGTCGGTGATCAGACCTACCACTGTTGTGTCGTCAGCAAACTTAATGATGGCGTTGGAGTCGTGCTTGGCCACTCAGTCATGGGTGAACAGGGAGTACAGGAGGGGCCTAAGCACGCTCCCCTGAGGGGCCCCTGTGTTGAGAATCAGCGTGGCAGATGTGTTGTTGCCTACCCTTACCAACTGGGGGCGGCCTGTCAGGAAGTCCAGGATCCAGTTGCAGAGGGAGGTGTTTAGTCCAAGGATCCTTAACTTAGTGATGAGCTTTGTGGATACTTGAATATATTGAACGCTGAGCTGTAGTCAGTGAACAGCATTCTAACATAGGTGTTCCTTTTGTCCAGGTGGGGAAGGGCAGTGTGGAATGTGATTGAGATTTCGTCACCTGTGGATCCGTTGGGGCGGTATGCAAATGTAAGTGGGTCTAGGGATTCCGGCATGATGGTGTTGATGTGAGCCATGACCAGCCTTTCAAAGCACTCATGGATACTGCTACGGGGCGGTAAATCATTTAGGCAAGTTACCTTCACTTTCTGTTTGAAACATGTATAACAGACTCGGTCAGAGGGAGAGGTTGAACATGTCAGTGGTGACTTTTGCCAGTTGGTCCAATGCAGGCTTTGAGTACACGTCCTGGTAATCTGTCTGGCCCCGCGGATTTGTGAATGTTGACCTGCTTAAGGGTCTTGCTCACATAGGATACGGAGAGCATGATCACACTATCATCCGTACCAGCTGTTGCTCTCCTGTGTGCTTCAGTGTTTTTTTTGCCTTGAAGTGAGCATAAAAGGAATTTAGCTCGTCTGGAAGGCTCGGTCCACCACCCAAAGGACATCCAGCCAAATTCACACAACTGTGGGAAACATTGGCGTCAACGTGGGCCAGCATCCCTGTGGAACTCTTTCGACACCTTATAGAATCCATGCCCTGACGAATTGAGGCTGTTCTGGGGGCAAAAAAAATGGGGGGGGGGGTGCACTCAATATTAGGAAGGTGTAATTTTTGTTGTCTAGTGGGTTTCTCCTCTTCTATGTGTCCACCATTCTTAGATTGTCACATTATTCACTGTGATTTCTTTTTCTTTTACAGAGATGATGATTGTGGCGTGAAAATAACCTCAGAGGTGAAACCTGAGTTGAAACATGTTTCTGTACCCACAATATTAGTAAATAAATGCTCTGGCTAAAGAGTAATGCTATAATAATACCAGTAAGTAACTTTTCAAACAAAGTTAAAAGGAAAGCTCACACAATCTTAATGAAATGTCCAAAGATCTACAGAGGTAGGTGCTTATTTTGATAACCCCGTTGTTGCGAGAAATTTCCTGCCCTGCAGGAAATGCAAACATATAATTGATTTGAGGTTTAAAAAGGCTTCTAAAGTTTAATTTCCATTAACACATTTCAGACTTGATTTGCCTTAACAAAAAAAGGTATCAACCCCTTCAAAAAACGTCCATATAATTATAATCCACACAGTATTTCACATTTCCTGTTGCTGCAGGATTCTTTTCCTGCCATGAGAAACTGGTCAAATTCAGATCCTACATCTGTACTAAAGTGTCAACACAAGACTCCCAGATGAAAGAGCAGATAGGAACTATGGGAGGAATCAAGGCCAGTGACTCCTTATCAAATCGTTCCATCTGTGAAGTATTATCATGTATTATCTGTGAAGTATTACTTGCTCACGTCAATGGCCATGTTTTATTACCACCATCGCCATAGTAATTGATGCATTGTTTGTTGGGCCAATCATTCCTGGACGATTACCCCTTGATGATGTGATATCAGTGGGTGTGTGTCAGCAGCAGTGTGTGTTTGTTTGCATGTGACTTGCCTTACCAGGCCACCCCAAGGACACTGTCCAATCCCTCCACCACAGTAGACGTAGCAGCAGTGTTGCAAGGGGATATCGATCCTCCTCTTCCCATCAGGCTCCTTGTAGAAGAACGGTCATTTTGTGGATATGGTTTTGAAAGCCCACATTGTCAACTCTAAAAATGGAAAAAAGCGTTTCTTATCTCCAAGCAGTCGCTCCCAGTTTCTGTTCAAATTCTGTCCGTTTGGTGCCAATTAACATGGCTCGAGTGTTTCCTACTTTCCCCTCTCCTCTCTTCATGTCTTCAAGTATGCAGAACAAACAATGAAAGAAATATCCCCCCCGAAGGAGGTGGTCTACCTCAAAATCTATAAAGTCCTCCATCAAAATCAGCTCCCCCGCTTTACGAGGACATTCATCTGCTGGCGTGGCACACTGCTCTGCTCTTCAAAGCACCTTGACAATGCCATTGTCCTTTCCTCAGCTGCTGGGGTTTCTTGTGTGCTTTGTTAAAGGAAATGAGAATCTCAATAGTTTATCAAACAGACAGAGAGAGAGTGTGTATGTAAAAGACAGAGAGAGAGGAGAGGGGAACAAACATGGAGATGAAAAGAGAGGGGAAAGAGAGAAAGAGAGAAGAAAGAGTATTGCCTCTGAGCAACAGCCCTGCCAATAGAAGCCCCCCAAGGAAAAACAAAATATCCCTCTAAAATAAAAGTCTTAACATCGCCTTCCAAAAACCACTGCTACCTCCATCTGTTACTCTCAAGTGTCAGATACATGTCTGGAGAGAGATGGAGGAGTCATCATTGTGGTTGTGCTTTCTGCCTACACACACACACACACACACACACACACACACACACACACACACACACACACACACACACACACACACACACACACACACACACACACACACACACACACACACACACACACACCTGCACAATCACACACACACACCTCCTGCACAATCACACACACACACACACCTCCTGCACAATCACACACACACACACACCTCCTGCACAATCACACACACACACCTCCTGCACAATCACACACACACACACACACACACACACACACACACACACACACACACACACACACACACACACACACACACACACACACACACACACACACACACACACACACACACACACACACACACACACACACACACACATTCTTCCTGCACAATCCACATACACACACCTCCTGCCCAATCACACACTCCTCTGACACACACACCTCCATAGCCGACCAGGTCAGTCGAGCGAATGCTTGGCCGTCCAGATTTCACTACCATGCTGATTTAATTGGCAGTCTGTAGACGGGGAGAGTGATGTCAGTCCAGCCAGAAAGGCAGACAGAGGAGGGCATTAACAAAGACCTCCACAATCAGATGATCCACAGTTGCACCACTGAGGAACCAAATTCTTAAAACAAGCACCCCCCCCCCCCACTGTCATCATCTTCATATTTATCATTGGCGGTGCTTATTTGCTTCGACCAAAGTGCGCCGTTGAGATAATTTACGGCGCATTGGAAGGCCCTGCCCTCTCCTTTAACGGCCCCACCACCGCCTCAGGGTGGGTGGAGAGTGCTGCCGGGAACCTGAGCAGAGCCGAGCCGGTGGCACTGCTCCCTTCCTTTAGTAAATAAATGAAGTGGGTAAATGAGGGCAGCGAGCAGAAACCCCACTGATGTTAATGACGCTCTTGGCTGCATCCGAGGGACTTTGGCACACTAACAGGTGGGACCTGGGTTACTAATGGCTCCAGGTGGGCTTGTCAAGCCAAAGCAGTCCCCTCCCTATGTAGGCAACGGTGGCCAGGTGAGATGCCTGCATGGGATCGTGCAGGGAAAGAGAGCCAATCAGAAATAGGATGGGGGGGGAGGGCCAATCGGCCGCTAGTATCACTTAAAGCCCAGGAAGCACAGCCACTCAAGTCGTTTTCTTTTAACGTCCTTTTTTTAAAGACGCAATTCATAATCACAGACGAGAGGCGATGCTGCGCACATCAAACGAGACGAGCGACTTTGGCTTCTACACAGCCACCTAATAAAAAAAGCAAACAAGCAATAAATAAAAGAGAATTTTATAGAGGGCCGTCTGTCGAGGTGCACAGGGCCGTGTGGAGGTGTCAGGGGAACAGGGGGTGGGGGTTGTGGGGACGGGGATGGGGAGAGAAGGCACGGGAGAGCTGGGGGGGGGGGAGACATCAGAGAGCACGTTGCCGTGACATTGCCTATTATAAATACAATGTGTCGCTATTTAAATGTGATGGCAGAAGCAGGTCGGCTGCGAGCAGAGCTGGTATGACAGCTCGTAATGAGATCCTTTGATGTGGCAGATGAGGGGGAACTGAGAGAGGGAGAGCGGTAGATTAAGAGAGAGGGCCCTCTGGAGGAAAGAGAGGTGAGGGGAGGCCAGCATGTCCCTCCAACAGGCACAGAGGAGAGGAGAGGAGAGAGGCTAGGAAGCAGCTCCTTAGTGGCCAAGCCAAAGCCAGGATCAAACAGATTGAAGCACTGAGAGAGAACTGCATCAGACTAAAGGAGAAAGGTGTCCTACATGAGGCCACAGTACAATATGCTCCAGAGTCTGGAATCCAAGTCAACATTAAAGTCTGAAACGACCATTTAGACACACACACACACTTATACACACATATACAGTACACGACACACGCACAAATACTCACAGAGCACAAGTACTGGCTATTTGTCGAAAGCAGGTGGCTCCTACTGACTGGGTCCCGCCCTTCTGCCACAAACAGACCTCTTAACCTGCTTCTTCAAGCCTGCAGCGCAACATTTGGACACACACACACACCTACCCTCTCTCAATCAAGACACACAAATCAAGCCGCTGCTAAGCTGGGGTGTCCTCTGGCTTCATCCACCCTACTCTTGCCTATAAGCCGACAAACACAACACACACACACACACACACACACACACACACACACACACACACACACACACACACACACACACACACACACACACACACACACACACACACACACACACACACACACACACACACACACACACACACACACACACACACACACAGGCTCCACAAGAAAAAAATGCACCACCATAAAAACCAAACCTGAGGCGTTGCGTGATGTCTTTTTCTCTGAACAAAGCGCAATGTGGAAGGGAGGGATGATTTGACAGAAATAGATGATGTGACAATGTGTGTATGCTGAGGCTTCGTGACACCTCCAGGTGAGGGAGAGCTATTGAAGCTTTGACATAAGCTCAACAGAAGTCATGTTCTCTCTGATTGGAAACCGACCGGTTTCATTACCCGGGTGTCATCACCTCATGATCCTACGGATGGGAGAACAGAGGGCAGGTGTGGCCTTGTGATTTTGGGAAGCATTAAGACACACTGTGGTGCCTTGATCTGGGTCAAGCTGAGCTGATCACGTTCCTTAGTGTTGTTTTTCTCAACTTCTGGCCAAAGTTCTAGAGGTTCTTGAAAAGCTGATTGGATTTGTACTGAATGTTACCAATAACTTAAAACCAGAATGTACAGTATAAACTACTGTATTATTTCAAGACGTGCAATTGACTGAGAAGAAAATGGGAAAAGGTTGATTGGAGTATAATGGTTTATGACACTGGATCAGATGCTATGTAATTCTCACCCATTGGCAAAATCATATTGCCCACATACATATCAAATCAAATCAAATGTTATTGGTCACATACACATGGTTAGCGGATGTTATTGTGAGTGTAGCGAAATGCGTGTGCTTCTAGTTGCGACCGTGCGGTAATGTCTAACAAGTAATCTAACACTTCAAACAACAACTACCTAATACACACATCTAAGTAAAGGAATGGAATAAGAATATGTGCATATACAGTGGGGCAAAAAGGTATTTAGTCAGCCACCAATTGTGCAAGTTCTCCCACTTAATAAGATGAGAGAGGCCTGTAATTTTCATCATAGGTACACTTCAACTATGACAGACAAAATGAGAAAAAAAATCCAGAAATTCACATTGTAGGATTTTTTTATGAATTTATTTGCAAATTATGGTGGAAAATAAGTTTTGGTCAATAACAAAAGTTGATCTCAATACTTTCTTGTATACCCTTTGTTGGCAATGACAGAGGTCAAACGTTTTCTGCAAGTCTTCACAAGGTTTTCACACACTGTTGCTGGTATTTTGGCCCATTCCTCCATGCAGATCTCCTCTAGAGCAGTGATGTTTTGGGGCTGTTGCTGGGCAACATGGACTTTCAACTCCCTCCAAAGATTTTCTATGGGGTAGAGATCTGGAGACTGGCTAGGCCACTCCAGGACCTTGAAATGCTTCTTAACCTCTTAGTCCGCCCCATCCCGGATCCGGGATCGTGACTACAACCTCAAGCTCATTACCATAACGCAAAATTTCTGAAAATTGCAAATTAAATGAAATAAATATGCCTATCCTCAAGCTTATCCTTTTCTTAACAATCCTGTCGTCTCAGATTTTCAAAATATGCTTTAGAACCAGAGAAAATCAATAATTTGTGTAAGAGTGGTGATAGCTAGCTTAGCATTTAGCGTTAGCATTTAGCACGCAACATTCACAAAAACCAGCAAAGGGATCAAATAAAATAATTTACCTTTGAAGAACTTCAGATGTTTCAATGAGGAGACTCTCAGTTACATAGCAGATGTCCAGTTTTTCCTGAAAGATGCTTGTGTAGGACACAACGTTCCGTTTTGTTACTATGCATTTGGCTACCGAAACTAACCGAAAATTCAGTCACCTAAACGTCAAACTTTTTTCCGAATTAACTCCATAATATCGACTGAAACATGGAAAACGTTGTTTGAATCAATCCTCAAGGTGTTTTGTCATATATCTCTTCATTGAAATCCCTTCCCTGGAAGCGTGCATTCTTCTCTGATTCGGATGGAAAAATACTGGTACCTGACTTTTGCGCACCAATTTCCACGCAGACACCGTGCAGGACACTTGGTAATTGTGGTCAATCTTCCAATGATATGCCTACAAATACGTCACAATGCTGCAGACACCTGGGGGAAACGATAGGAAGTGTCCGTTCATTCCTGTCGCATTCACAGCCATATAAGGAGATCATGGAAAACGTGCCTCCAGAAATCCTGTTGATTTCCTGGTCACTCAAACATCTTGGTTTTGCCTGTAGATTCTGTTCTATGGCACTCACAGTGAAAATCTTTACAGTTCTGGAAACGTCAGAGTGTCTTCTTTCCAAAACTATCAATTCCAAGCATAGTCGAGCATCTTTTCGTGACAAAATATTGCGCTTAAAACGGGCATGTCTTTTTATCCAAAAATGAAATACTGCCCCTAGAGTCTTAACAGGTTAAGAAGCCACTCCTTCGTTGCCCAGGTGGTGTGTTTGGGATCATTGTCATGCTGAAAGACCCAGCCAAGTTTCATCTTCAATGCCCTTGCTGATGGAAGGAGGTTTTCACTCAAAATCTCACGATACATGGCCGCATTCATTCTTTCCTTTACACGGATCAGTCGTCCTGGTCCCTTTGCAGAAAAACATCCCCAAAGCATGATGTTTCCACCCCCATGCTTCACAGTAGGTATGGTGTTCTTTGGATGCAACTCAGCATTCTTTGTCCTCCAAACACGACAAGTTGAGTTTTACCAAAAAGTTATATTTTGGTTTCATCTGACCATATGACATTCTCCCAATCTTCTTCTGGATCATCCAAATGCTCTCTAGCAAATTTCAGACGGGCCTGGACATGTACTGGCTTAAGCAGGGGGACACGTCTGGCACTGCAGGATTTGAGTCCCTGGCGGCGTAGTGTGTTACTGATGATAGGCTTTGTTACTTTGGTCCCAGCTCTCTGCAGGTCATTCACTAGGTCCCCCCGTGTGGTTCTGGGATTTTTGCTCACCGTTCCTGTGATCATTTTGAGGTGTGAGATCTTGCGTGGAGCCCCAGATCGAGGGAGATTATCAGTGGTCTTGTATGTCTTCCATTTCCTAATAATTGCTCCCACAGTTGATTTCTTCAAACTAAGCTGCTTACCTATTGCAGATTCAGTCTCCCAGCCTGGTGCAGGTCTACAAGTTTGTTTCTGGTGTCCTTTGACAGCTCTTTGGTCTTGGCCATAGTGGAGTTTGGAGTGTGACTGTTTGAGGTTGTGGACAGGTGTCTTTTATACTGATAACAAGTTCAAACAGGTGCCATTGATACAGGTAACGAGTGGAGGACAGAGGAGCCGCTTAAAGAAGAAGTTACTGGTCTGTGATAGCCAGAAATCTTGCTTGTTTGTAGGTGACCAAATACTTATTTTCCACCATAATTTGCAAATAAATTCTGGATATTTTTTTCTCATTTTGTCTGTCATAGTTGAAGTGTACCTATGATGAAAAATATAGGCCTCTCTCATCTTTTTAAGGGGGAGAACTTGCACAATTGGTAGCTGACTAAATACTTTTTTGCCCCACTGTACATATATGGATGAGGGATGACCGAGTGGCATCGCCAAGATGCAATTGATGGTTTACGGTACAGTATATACATATGAGATGAATAATGCAAGATATGTAAACATTATTAAAGTGCCATTATTAAAGTGACTGGTGTTCCATTTATTAAAGTGGCCAATGATTTCAAGTCTGTATGTAGGCAGCAGCCTCTCTGTGTTTAGTGATGGCTGTTTAACAGTCTGATGGCCTTGAGATAGACGCTGTTTTTCTGTCTCTCGTCCCAGCTTTGATGCACCTGCACTGACCTCGCCTTCATACAGAATCTACAAGCCATAAGCTTTGAGATACGTAGTTGGGAAAGTCATCCGGAACGTCAACGCCTCATCAAGAATACAAAATGGACAGTCATAACACGGTCCCCCTTTCTTCTGTGGTATGGAACAACATTGTAATATTTACTGTCAACATAGGGTGACCAGGATCAATTCCAACTGGAGATCCATAAGCCTATATCAACCTGGGTCCCATATTTCCCAAGAGTCGGATTTGGAGTGCTGATCTAGGATCATGTCCCCCCTATATATGTAATCTTATTCATTATGATCGACAAGGCAAAACTGATCCTAGATGAGCACTCTACCGCTTTATGAATACAAGCCCTGAACTCAGAGTCCCAGCAACCGCCATATCACCTGGCTGGCGGGTGAGAACTCGTGTGGCACGCCTCATTTCCTCTGTGTCTTCATGCCCGTTGGCAGTCAAATGACACGAGCACACAATCAGCCTCTACACCAGAGACGGCAAGTCATTCACGTGGAGCTACACATATTGGAAATGACCTCTGTGAGATTAAGTTTGGCATTTGCATAAGAGAGACTTTTAGCATGAGATACTAGCAGCATTTTAATGTAATTTCAATAAAGTGGAAGAGGTAGCGTCCCGAAGAATTGGTTTGCCAGCTGATGGCCAAACCACAAGCCCCAGAGACTACATAACATCTAGAAACAGC
This sequence comes from Oncorhynchus gorbuscha, assembly GCF_021184085.1. NCBI lineage: Eukaryota > Metazoa > Chordata > Actinopteri > Salmoniformes > Salmonidae > Oncorhynchus > Oncorhynchus gorbuscha. The sequence continues at coordinate 53,435,653 of NC_060177.1, read as the reverse complement.
CTGGGTTAAGGCTAGCCAAACCGAAACGAGTGGGCTTGCATACTCCCTTAAAAGACCATCACTTGAAAAATTTGAAAAAAGCAGCAATCGTACCAGTTTTCCATTTTGAGACACCGTAAACAGTATAGACTTCCTCAAAATAGTCAGAATAAATATAAGATAACTCAAGAAATCTGTCATACATTCTGACGTTTTTGCCGTGGAGATCTTAGTCGCGCAATTGTACATCTAATTAAGATGTTTTTGTGCTGTATTTTTCACAGAAAAATTTGCATGAAATGAGTCATCTCTCGTTGAATAACAACAAAGGCTCTACTGAAGAATCCCTACCATTGACCAATTACCGACGAAGGGGTGTAAACTCCGGCTCCAAACTTTGGCTCGCCTTCAGACATTTTTTGTGTGTGCTTGAATGCCCCCCAAAAAATCACCAAAGTCCAAAACGACACAAAATCTTGTCATAATACAGTGCCTTTGGAAAGTATTCAGACCCCTTGACTTTTTCCATATTTTGCTACGTTACAGCCTTATTCTAAAACAACTCCTGAGCAATCTACACCCAATACCCCATAATGACAACGCAAAAACAGGTTTTTAGATTATTTTTGCAAAAAAACACCTTATTTACATAAGTATTCAGACCCTTTGCTATGAGTGGAAATGTATCTCAGGTGCATCCTGCTTCCATTGGTCATCCTTGAGATGTTACTACAACTTGATTGGAGTGCACCTGTGGTAAATTCAATTGATTAGACATGATTTAGAAAGGCACACACCTATCTATATAAGGTCCCACAATTGACAGTGCATGTCAGAGCAAAAACCAAGCCATGATGGTCGAAATAATTGTCCATTGAGCTCCGAGACAGGATTGTGTTGAGGTACAGATCTGGAGAATGGTACCAAAACATTAACGCAGCATTCAAGGTCCCCAATAATACAGTGGCCTCCATCATTCTTAAATGGAACAAGTTTGGAACCACCAAGACTTCCTAGAGCTGGCTGCCCAGCCAAACTGAGCAATCGGGGGAGAAGGGCTGTCACGCCCTGACCATAGAGAGGCCTCAGGGTTCTCTATGGTGTTTTAGGTCATGGCGTGACTAGGGGATGTTCTAGTCTTTCATTCCTATGTTGGTGTGAGTAGTATGGTTCCCAATTGGAGGCAGCTGATGATCGTTGCCTCTAATTGGGGATGATACTTAGTGTGGTCCTTTTCCCACCTGCGTTGTGGAATATTGTTTTGTTTAGTGCCTATGTTTAGTGCCTATGGCACGTTCGTTAATTCTTGAAGTATCACTGTAATAAATATGTGGAACTCACGCTGCGCCTTGGTCCACTCATTCTTACGACGAACGTTAAAAGGGTCTTGGTGAGGGAGGAGACCGAGAAACCGATGGACACTCTGACAGAGCCTTAGAGTTCCTCTGTGGATATGGGAGAACCTTCCAGAAGGAAAACCATCTTGGCAGCACTCCACCAATCAGGTCGTTATGGTAGATTGGCCAGACAGAAGCCACTCCTCAGTAAAAGGCATATGATAGCCCGCTTGAAGTTTGCCAAAAGGCACCTAAAGACTTTCAGACCATGAGACACAAGATTCTCTGGTCTGATGAAACCAAGATAGGCCGTCATTGTAAATAAGATTTTGCCTAGTTAAATCAAATAAAATTAAACTCTTTGGCTTGAATTCCATGCGTCATGTCTGGAGGAAACCTGGCACCATCCCTACGGTGAAGCATGGTGGTGGCAGCATCATGCTGTGGGGATGTTTTTCAGTGGTAGGGACTGGGAGACTAGTAAGGGTCGAGGGAAAGATGAACAGAGCAAAGTAGAGCGAGATCATGAAATCCTGCTCCAAAGCACTCAGTCTGAGGTGAATTTTCACCTTCCAACAGGACAAAGACCCTAAGTACGCAGCCAAGACAACGTAAGACTGGCTTTGGGACAAGTCTCTGAATGTCCTTGGGTGGCCAGCCAGAGCCTGGACTTGAACCCAATCGAAGCTGAAAATAGCTGTCCAGCAACACTCCTCAACCAACCTAAACAGAGCTAGAGAGGATCTGCAGAGAAGAATGTGAGAAACTCCCCAAATACAGGTATGCCAAGCTTGTAGCGTCATATCCTAGAAGACTTGAGGCTATAATCGCTGCAAAATGTGCTTCAGCACAATACTGAGTAAAGGGTCTGAATACGTATGTAAATATTATATTTCAGTTTTAGATTTGATTTGAATAAATTAGCAAAAATTTCAAAAAACCTGGTATTGCTTTGTCATGATGGGGTATTGTGTGTAGATTGCTAAGAATTTTTTTTTACATCAATTTTAGAATAAGGCTGTAACGTAGCAAAATTTGGAAAAATACTTTCACAATGCACCCCTATATGCACAAACTCTGCTGAACAGTTTCAGCTGGGAAGCATGCAGACGCCTTTAGAAGTACAACCTTACTGGTTCACATGTCTCCACTGAGGGGGATTGAAGTCAACCGACTAGTTTTAAATCCCACAGCACACATCAAATAGAACGCATGGATCAAAATAAGGTTCTACGTAGAGATAAACAGCAGAGGCATTGAGAGTGTCTTGTAAAAACGTCAGTCAGCAGTGCACTGTTTGCTTTGCAAAAAAAATCTATATGGGAGCTTAGTCAGTGACGAATGATCAAGGAGCAGACAGAACCCAACAGTGAATAACTTAACCGCTGGCCCACCAAGGTTCAACATCGCTAACATTCTTTATGAAATTATTTAGAGTTTTTATTTTGATATATTTTCCTTCTTTGTTCACGTACTTTGTTCTCAGCACATGTTGTCTCTGTGTTTTATCACAGGGAACTAAGCACCACGGTAACCTGCAGTAGGGGCCAACAAGGACACGGCATGGGGGCTCCAACTGTGCTGTTCCATTTACCCACAGGCCACTTCTTCTGAAATGCTGCTTTCCAGACAGGCACTCCGCTTCCCCCTCTCCACTGACAGCAGGGGAGAGAGTCCTTCCCTCACCCCACCCCAACAACTCCCTCACTCCCTACAGGAGATCAAAAGATAGTGCCTTCAACCCCCCCCCCCCCCCATTCAGAAGCCACAGAGTGTAGAATGTGATACCCATCATCTGTCTGTAGGGTCAGAGTCCAAAGATTTCCTGCTTGCTTTTAAAGAAACTCAAATCAAGAAGGCTCATCAAAGTTAGCATGAATTTCACCCATATCTTTGAGGGATTCTGCAATTATTTTATTCAACCTTTCTTTAACTAGGCAAGTCAGTTTTGAACAAATTCTTATTTACAATGACAGCCTACCAAAATGCCTCCTGCGGGGACTGGATTTTGAAATGTGTTTTTAATAAAATACAGGACAAAACACACTACACTACATAGAGAGACCTAAGAGAACAATATAGCATGGTAGCAACATAACATGATAACAACATGGTAGAAACACAACATGGTAGCAGCACAAAACATGGTACAAGCATTATTGGGCACAGACAATAGCATAAAGGGCAAAAAGGTAGAGACAAAAATACATTGTGCAAAGCAGCCACAACTGTCAGTATCCATGATCGAGTCTTTGAATGAAGAGATGGAGTTTTTTGCAGCTCGTCCCAGTCGCTAGCTGCAGCAAACTGAAAAGAAGAGCGACCCAGGGATGTGTGTACTTTGGGGACCTTGAACAGAATTTGTCTGGTAGAATGGGTGTTTGTATGTGAGGTTTGAGGGCTGCAATAGATATCTTAGATCGGGGGGAGTGAGGCCTAAGAGGGTTTTATAAATAAGCATCAAGCAGTGGCTCTTGCGACGGGTATACAGAGATGACCAATTTACAGAGTATAGAGTGCAGTGATGTGTCCTGTAAGGAGCATTGGTGGAAAATCTGATGGCCGAATGGTAAAGAACATTGAGCCGCTCGAGAGCACCCTTACCTGCAGATCTATAAATTACGTCTCTGTAATTTAGCATGGGTAGGATGGTCATCTGAATCAAGTCTAGATTTAACTTTAGCCTGCAGCTCTGATATGTGCTGAGAGAAGGACAGTGTACCAACTTGCCATACTCCAAAGTACTTGTATGAGGTGACTACCTCTAGCTCTAATCCCTCAGAGGTAGTAATCAAACCAGTGGGGATAGGAGCATTCTTCTTACCAAACCACATTACATTTGTTTCGGAAGTGTTCAGAGCAAGGTTAAGGGCAGAGAAAGCTTGTTGGACATTAAGAAAGCTTTGTTGTAGAGAGATTAACATAAAATCTGGAGAGGGGCCAGTTAAGTATAAGACTGTATCATCTGCATATACATGGATGAGAGAGCTTCCTACTGCCTGAGCTATGTTGCTGTTGTAAATTGAGAAGAGTGTGGGGCATAGGATCGAGCCTTGGGGTACTCCCTTGGTGACAGACAGTGGCTGAGACCGCAGATGTTCTGACTTTAAAACACGGCACTCTTTGAGAGAGGCAGTTAGCGAACCAGGCCAAAGACCCCTAAGAGACCCTAATACTCATTAGCCAGCTCACAAGAATGAAATGGTCTACCGTATCAAAGGCTTTGGCCAAGTCAATAAAAATAGCAGCACAACATTGCTTAGAATCAAGAGGAGTGGTGACATCATTTAATAAGACCATTCAGGTTGCAGTGACACATCCATTACCTGAGCAGAAACTAGATTGCATACCAGAGAGAATACTATAGACATCAAGAAAGTCAGTTGACTATTGTCAAGTTTTTCCAACACTTTTGATAAACAGGGCAAGATAGAAATTGGCCTAGAACAGTTAGGATCAACTTGATCTCCCCCTTTAAATACATGTTTTACTTAACCTTTACTTAACTAGGAAAGTCAATTAAGAACAAATTCTTATTTACAGTGACGACCTACCCCGGCCAAACCCGGACGGCGCTAGGCCAATTGTGGACCGCCCTACGGGACTCCCAATCACGGCCGGGTTGTGATACAGCTTGGAATCGAACCAGGGTCTTTAGTGACGTCTCTAGCACTAAGATGCAGAGCTTTAGACCGCTGCATAAATTGGGAAACCCTAAAAGATGCACCGTGGCTGCCTTCCAAGCATTGGGAACCTCCCCAGAGAGGAAAGACAGGTTAAAAAGGTCATCGCTAGGCTTGGCGATGGTAGGGGCTGCAACCTTAAAGAATAAAGGGACCCAGATGTTTTTTTGGGATCAAGTTTAAGGAGCTCCTTTAGAACCTCAGACTAACAGGGAGAAGCGGGGAAGGGGAAAAAGAGGGAGGAGCATCGGGGCTAGTCGATTTAGAAGGCGTGGGAGATGAGGAAATGTTGGACGGGCAAGGAGGCATGGCTGAGTGAAATAGGAATCCTGACTTAATGAAGTGGTGATTAAAAAGCTCAGCCATGTGCTTCTTGTCAGTAACAACGACATCATCAACATTAACGGACATGGGCAGCTGTAAAGAGGAGGGTTTATTCTCCAGGTCTTTAACCGTTTTCCAGAACTTCTTGGGGTTAGACCCACAGAAAAAGAACGGCTCCTTAAAGTAACTAACTTTGGTCTTCCGAATAGCCTGAGTGCTCTTATTTCTCATTTGCCTGAACGAGAGCCAGTCAGCCTGAGTATGCGTGTGCTGAGCCTTTTGCCAAATGGAATTCTTGAGGTGGAGTAACCCTGCCAGATCACGGTCGAACCAGGGGCTGAACCTGAGTCCAAGTGATTGGATCAAGATGATTCTATACCAATTTACAGAGGCCAGGTCATGAAGGAAGGCTTGCACATTAAAGTTTTTTAGCAAGCGTCTATGACAAATCAGGACAGGTCATTTCACTGAGCAGCCATTACGAATACAGGCTGTAAAACAGTGATCACTAAGGTCATTACAGAAAACACCAGACTGATACCTATCAGGATTATTTGTGAGAATAACATCAAGGTGAGTAGCCTTTTCTGGGTGTTTGGAGTCATACTTTGTAGGATTGGTAATCATCTGTGGAAATTTTAGGGAGTCCCATTGCTTTGGTCAGGTGGATTAAGCATGTCCCAGTTCAGGTCACCTAGCAGGACAGACTTAGTGTAAGGTCCAGGAGAGAGCTTAGGGCATTTGGGGTACAGGCCGGTGCTGATGGTGGACGATAACAACCAGCAACAGTCAATTTGCTTAAAACCAGCTAATCAAATACTTTGGGGACAGACTTGGAGGAGACAACCGAGCACTGAAGGTGTTCCTTGGTAAAGAGTGCCACTCCCCCACCTTTGGTAGATCTTGTCGAAAAAGGTTATAACCAGAAAGATTAACATCAGTGTTCAAAACACTCTTTCTTAATGACCAACACACAGTGGTGGGCCGTCAGGGCCAGCAAGGCCTTCTCTGCTGGCCTAAACATCATCAGAATATAATTTATTTTTAAATATATTTTCCCACAAATATGTATTAAATTATTCCCCAGAGTAAGAGTTACACTCTTCATTTCATAGCGTTCCTCTTGGTTGCACTACTTCCAGCCCCAGGATGAGATTTGGAGGGCTGGTCTTTATGTTAGATCTTTTATCCAATCATATTCAGCCATCATGTGTTGCCAGGGGTCTAAAATCTGCCCTCAGGCCTTCAGAATCAACAGTGCGGGTACTTGTAGCTTAAAGTGAATGGAAATTACAATTTAGTGTCAACCAATCAGCTTTAGAGTTGGCTATTGTACACCTGCTGGCTGGCTCCAGTGTTACACAGGAGCCAGCTATCAGGCGTAGTGCGTGCACGTCTTTTGATTGGATTACCAATATTGAGAGGCAGGTCCTATATGGGCAGGTCTCAGAACTAGGAAACTGAAATTGATCAACAAATTAATTTGCGTACTACTAAGCTGTTTTTTCAACCCACAATGGCGGAAGGAGAAGATATCGATTTGGTCGAGGATATAGTTATAATGCCATTCTCAAGACAAACTTTTCAAGGAAAGTTAGACATTGTCAGGAGAGGTAGACGCCGACGCTACAAAGCCTGTTACAGGCGGGAAAGGGGTTTGTTCGCCACTTTCAACTATGGGCGCTATCAATGACTCACAGGCTCCGAGAAGCACTGCAAACTGTACTGCTGGGAATGCCTATTATTTCCAAGTGATCAATTTGGTGTTTGGAGCCACACTGGCTTTGCAAACCTGAGTTGTCTAACCAAGGCAGCAACGAGACACCAAAGTACGGCTGGGCACTTACAAGCAATGGTGCTTTTGAAAACTTTTGGGGACACCCGAGTGGATCTACAGCTCAACGAACAAGCACGCAGGGCAACGAAGCTGCACAATGAAAAGGTATTGTACTCTTCCCCTGCAATTCTCTGAATAAAAATGTCAATTTCAAGGTGACGCAACGCCTGGTTATACTGCGTTTCTGTCTAAATGTATAGTGTCTAGAGCCATGACATCATAATGATGGTAATAAGAGGCGGATTAATTCAGGGGTGGGACTGTGTGGGACTTCATTGAAGGCCCAGGCCCCAGAACAACGGCACGCCACTGCCAACACATATGGATTGGATCTGTGAACCCATACTTTCAATTGAACAATTTTAGGTAATAAGCTTCTAGTGTTAACGTGCAGAAAACCCAGGCTTTTACGAGGGCAGGAATCAGTGAAGCAGATATCAGAGCACAAGTCAGAATTGGGGCTAGCAACAGTAGATGGGCTAGGGTGTATGTGCACATTTCAAGATATCATTAGCAGTAATACAATCCAGACACTGCAGAGGACAGTGAGAGCTCTGCACTGTTGATTTTATATGACATTTGACGGCACACAGGGCTCTGTAAGTCATTACTAATCAGACATCAGAAACCAAATTAAATAGGCTGGGGAATCAATGGAATCCAATCGATCTGGTCTAATGGATACCTGATTTACCTCAGAGAGCACTGGAATTCCAACGTCAATTGTATAGAATGCGATGGATCTGTTTCCACTTTATAGCCGCGGCTGTCAGACCCAATTCCGATTAATCTCAGACCTCTGCATCTGAGTGGTGGCTTGCTCGTGCCTAACTAAAAGAAAAGCTGGGAGTGCATAAGGAATATTGGGAAGGAACCGGTCTAATGGAATCGCGCTGACTGGACAGATAAGATTCCCTCTTTCTCTCCCTGGAAGATGACGTTTCCGATATTCCCATCTCTCCTACAGATGGGAGACAGATGGCTCCCGGTTCATTGATGGCGGATTTCCATTTCTTTAAGGTCAGACAAAGAAAATGTTTTGACAAATAGACAGTGAAAACAGTACACACAAATGACCATCATAGTCATGTTAGGGTAAGGTAGAACATTTAAAAATTATGCTTGAATGCATGTCATGGTGTTTTGGATTGACCCGTGTAATAACTTCGCCATCTGTTTGAAAAAGCTCTTCATTTATCGTCACTGACTGACTATCACTGAAATTGCCATGACAAGAGTTCAAAGCGTCCAGTATTTTTGTGATTATATTTCAGAAGAAAATATGAATATTTTAGACGTTCATTATGGTGAGAACAAAATGCATGCTAAGGAAAAAGTTGTTAAGAACCCAAACACATTAGGGAACAATAAGGCCTTCTACGCCTCAGAAATTAGACTATTAAGAAGAAGAATATGTTGTTCTAACAGAATCTCTCCAGCTTTTGTTGGAAAGGAAAGTTTCTCGGATAAGAGCATCTACTGAAAAGGAATGAATAGACCATTTCAGTTTTCACATAGAAATAAGTTGCATTTGCAAAGAATTTCAAGAAACTGGGAAACATCAAGCAAGTGTTTATTTCCCAGAAGTATTATCAGATTAACTATTTTGTACAGATAATTATCATACTCGAGTTACAAATGCTGGTAAACACTCAAATACATTAAGTTAAAATGTTTAGTGCACTGGGCCTTTGCTCATCCTGTATTTGTGGACCGATATAGACGTCTTCAGCGTGGGCAAATAAAATCGCAGGCCCTTCACCCCTAAACTGCTTCCTGCGGCTATGTCCACTGAAGGTCCTATAGCCACAATTCGCCACTGCTCAAACATGTCTATAATAGACATAAAGACTGTTACAATTCCCCCTCGGTCTCCCCTTACTACACTGAACAAAAATATGAATGCAACAATTTCAACAATTGTACTGTGTTACAGTTCATATAAGGAAATCAGTCAATTGAAATACATTCATTAGGCCCTAAGAAGAAATGCTCACTAACAGGACATGGATGTAAACAAATTTGTGCACAAAATATGAGAGAGATCTCTGGGATCTTTTATTTCAGCTCATGAAACATGGAACCAACAGTTTATATGTTGTGTTTATAGTTTTGTTCAGTATAATAGTAATGCACAACTTTCAAATAATTCCTCCCACTCTTCCCAACCAGAAAAGTCTGATGAGGATTTGAGGATATTTTTCAACTAAAGTAAAGAACAGTAATGTTATGAGTAAAGTAGGAGGCCCAGGTTTCAATAGGCGATAAGATATGAGTGTTTCATAAAAGGAGTGTATATATTTGGCCTGGCGAAGCAGTTTTATGCTCTGACTGAATGGAACCTGATAATTACTGTATGAGTTGTTTTACTCCTCTGGCCTTGGCTGGTCTCTGGAAGAAATGACAAGTGCTCACAGTCCGAGACCGAGTCAAGAACCGAGTAAAAATGTATCAGACACTGAGACAAGACAATAACGGTCTCCAGACCGGACTTGTCTCGAGTACTACAATCAACATTACAAACTAGTGAAAAGTGTTCATCGTTAATTCATCTCATATCAATACTGTGTGCTAAAAGGCGGTTGTAAATTCCACAAATGTTCGTCTTGTTAGATGCTTACAATTATGGTACAGAACCCTGAGGCCTACGAGTCCACAAACCCAGCCTGAAAGAGAGGAGAAATCTCCTATCATATCAAGTGAAATTACTCCAAGCTTTTCTCAGCCTATTCTGATAAGATATAGATCAGCAGAATAGATTGGCTTTTTTCATTATCTGTTTGGAGATCTCTGAACGTGTTGGGTAGATAATTTGCGATTGTTTCCTGTGACCTCCCCAGATTTAAATTATCTTTGGCTACGTGTCAACCCAATCCTCATGTTTAGCAGAGAGTATACACTTCTCATCACTGTGTACATTTTAGGACATCCTCAGCTTTAAGTCTCACCCCTACTTGAGTCCATCGTGCGAGGCTTGAAGCTGAGGATGTCCTAAAATATACACCATAACCCAGAGCCATTCAGAGCAACATACATGATTACTGTCCTATATTTATTTGTTGTTATATGAGACTGTCAGAAGAGGTCTGCTTTCCACATGAAGGGTATGAATTGAGCAGGTAGAGTGACCCATAGACCTTTTGGGTGTTTGGTAGAGAGGCGGACAGAGAACCAGTGGGATGTGTGAGGAGGAGGAGGAGGAGGAGGAGAAGGGGTAGGAATTGGAGAAGGAGGAGGATACATGGGAGGAGGAGGAGAAGGGGGAGATGGGGGAGGAGGAGCAGGGGGAGGAGGATAAGGGAATGATTTGCAACATTGTATGCCACGGAATGAAGTGTAGTGTCACACCCTGACCGTAGAGATCTTTTTATTCTCTATGTTTGGTTGGTCAGGGTGTGACTCGGGTGGGATACTTGTTTCTATGTTTTGGCCGGGTAGGGTTCTCAATCAGAGACAGCTGTCTATCGTTGTCTCTGATTGGGAATCATACTTAGACAGCCTTTTTTCCTTTTGTATTTGTGGGTAGTTGTCTTTGTTATGGGGCATTATAGCCTAAGTACGCTTCACGGTCGATTCCTTGTTCTTTGTTTTGTTGGCGACATTTATCAATAAAAGAAATGTACGCTCAACATGCTGCATCTTGGTCCGGTCCTTTCCACGACGACAGCGATTGTGACCGGTAGGTAGCGTAACAATTTTCCTTAGGTTGGGCTCATTTCTAGTATTATTTGTCACATGCACAAGTACAGTGAAATGCTTAACTTGCAAACCCTACCCAACAGTGCAATATTCAAAATCAAAAAAAGTATAACAAATTTAAAAATGGAGAAATAAGAGGCAGCTTTTTACAGGGTCAGTGCCAGTAGCAAATGTACAATGTGCAGGGATGCTGTGTACTTGAGGTAGATATGTACATGTAGACAGGATTAGGAGAAAGTGACTGGTAGCAGAATAAATACTACTAATAATAATAATAATAATAATAATACACAGTGTGGCAGCAGCATAAGTGGTGGGTGTGTGTATGTAAGTGTAAGAGTGTTAGTGTGAGTGTGTATGTGCTAATTGGCACACCGGCCGGCTGAAGCTAATAGGCGAAAGAACTTGACTAGTAGTCAAGGCTACAACCAGACACAAGACCTTTTTCAAGTTATCTAGAAGGATGAGTGGCTGTAACTGTGTACTGTTTTGGCAGAGTGAAAGTACAAACGCTTCCCACGTTCGAACACACACACAAGAGAAACCAACATCAAAGCACACCTCCAAAAACCCAAATCTTGTTCTGTCGCATTTCCTACTGAAGAAAACTTAAACATAGGCTAAATCAGAAAGAAAATACTCTGGTTGTTAGCATTTTTTAAGTAATGTGCACATTTTATCCGTTTTATTAGTTCAATGTAATAGGCTCTTTTGATCTGGGAATATACGGAAGGAAAAATATACGTTTTCATTTAAAAACTGTTATATAGTTCTCTTTATTTAGATTAATACATAACATTGCAATTTATTTCCTCAATAGACTTTCTTGCGTTTTTCTGCAACATACAACTTTATGAACCGTTTAGGCTGAACTAACTTTGATTATGCAATTAAACTGTTCATTGTTTCAAACAAGGGAGCACAAGACAAATACATTCACAGAGACTGATCTGTTTCTGGTCAAGCGCTGTTCTGTGATTCATTCACCTTTCATCTAAGTAAGGTCTAGGCAGCTGTAATAAACAGCGAGAGGCAGGCAGTGACATGTCTGATGCATACTGTCAAATCAATCATGGCGGCAAAAGATATTCATATTAACAGGAGATTTGTCAACTTTCTCTCTGACATAGCACCTGATATCACAATATGGCGTTTACTTTGCCCCATAAGGCCACAGTAAGTGTTTGATGAAGAGATTACATTTAAATACAATTCTATGTTTAACATATTCGTAAAACACATTTACCTGAGGCCTTGATTGTAGTGGGGCTCCCGAGTGGCACAGCGGTATAAGGTACACCATCTCAGCATAAGAACCAGTCCCTGTTTCGAATCCAGGCTGTATCACATCTGGCCGCGATTGGGAGTCCCATAGGCGCACAATTGGCCCATCGTCGGGCTTTGACCGGGGTAGGCCGTCATTGTAAATAAGAATTTGTTCTTAACTGACTTGCCTAGTTCAATAAAGGTTACAATTAAAAAATTCTAACTCCCCTGATGGAGTTGGCATAACCCTGTTATTTCTTGGTCCGAGAGGAGACTGCTGGGATGGTCATAGGAGTGTCAGGGGGAGGTGTCTCGCTGTGTCTGTCAACACCACTACGGTGGAAAGTTCAGGCCACGCCCCTCAAGTGAAGTTACTGGAGGAATACCAGGATCTGCACAGGGTCTTCTCTAAGACCCAGGCTAAATGCCTGCCTCCTTATCGCCCCTGGGACTGGGCCATTGACCTGCTGTCTGACACAGCCCTGCCGAGAGGACACGTCTATCCCCTCTCCAATGTGGAGACCGAGGCCATGGAGACCTATGTACATGAGAGCTTCCAGCAGGGGTTTATCCACCCCTCTACATCACCAGCCTCCTCAAGCTTATTATTTTGTTAAGAGGAAAGATGGGGGACTGCGCCCCTGCATTGATTATCGAACACTGAATTAAACCCCTCATCCCAACCATCATCAAACAAATGCACGGGGCGCAGTACTTCACGAAACTGGACTTGAGGAGAACCTACAATCTGGTGCGCATTTGTGCAGGCGACGAATGGAAAGCGGCCTTTTCCACGACCATGAGCCATTGTGAGTATCTCGTAATTCACTTTGCCCTGTCTAATGTTCCTTCAGTCTTCCATGCCTTTATTGACAAAGTGTTCCGGGACATGCTGGAACGGGGCGTAGTGGTTAATATTGACAATATTTTGGTCTATTCTGCTGACCGCGCCCAGCATGTCTCGATAGTCAGGTCTGTGCTGAGAAGACTGTTGGAGCATGATCTATAAGTTAAACAAGATAAACGTTTATTTTTTCAGTGGTCTGTGTCCTTTTTGGGCTACCTCATATCCACGGAGGGAGTGGAGATGGAGGAGCAACACGTCAGCGCACTCAGGTCACTGCCCATCCCCAACTCAGTGAAAGCAGTCCAGCGATTCCTGGGGTTCGCCAACTATTTCCGGAGGTTCATCCGGGGCTTCAGCACGGTGGTCGCGCCTCTTACCTCCCTACTGAGAGGAGGTCCCCAGTGGCTTCGTTGGACGGCGGAGGTGGAGAAGGCGTTCGAGACACTGAAGGCCTGCGTCACCACTGCTCCCGTGCTGGCACATCCCGACCCCTCACTCCCCTTCATCATCGAGGTGGATGCCTCTGAAATAGGAGTCGGTGCAGTACTGTCCCATTGCACTGGAACCTCTCCAAAGCTGTGGCCCTGCACCTTCTACTCCATGCAGCTGAGCCCCGCCGAGAGGAATTACGACGTAGGGGACCAGGAACTCTTGATGGTCAAGAAGGCTCTGAAGGCATGGAGGCACTGGCTGTAGGGGTCCAAACACACTTTCCTGGTGTGGACGGACCACCTCAACCTGGAGTACATCAGGGCAGAAAAGAGGCTAAACCCGAGACAGGCCAGGTGGCTCTATTATTTGGCAGGTTACAATTCACACTTTCCTATAGGCCAGGCTCGAAGAACGTGAAGGTGGACGCCCTGTCTCGCCTCTATGACGCAGATGAGAGATCCCCCATCATCCCTCCTTTTTACACACGTCTTCCGGGCACTATGAGATCCCAGAGGACATTGTGTCAGATCGTGGCCCTCAGTTCACCTCACGCGTATGAAAAGTGCTCATGGAATGCCTGGGGGTCATGGTCAGTCTCACCTCCGGATACCGTCCTGAATCAAATGGGCAGGTGGAGAGGGTCAATCAGGAAGTGGGCAGGTGCCTGAGGTGTTACTGTCAAGACCGGCTGGGGGAGTGGGCGTATTTTCTACCTTGGGCTGAGTACCCGCATAATTCCCTCCGCCACTCTTCCACTAACCTCACTCTAGTGTGTGTTGGGGTATCAGCTAGCCCTGGCACCCTGGCATCCAAGCCAGACTGAGGCACCTGTGGTGCACAAGTGGTTCCAATGCGCTGAGGAGACCGGGAACGCTGCACACACTCATCTCCAGCGGCCCAGTCATCGGCAGGGAACAGGCCGACCGTCACCACAGTGAGGCATCTGTTTTCTCTCCAAGCGACCGGTTCTGGCTTTCCACCCAGAACCTGCCCCTCTGCAACTCCCTGCTGATTACCGCGTTAACCCGACTTTTCATGTGTCTCTCCTCAGGCCAGTGGTGCTACCCCTTGATCCAGTGACGACCCGCCTCCTATGGACATCGAGGGAGGTCTGGCGTACTCGGTCCGTGAGGTCCTGGATTCAAGGCATCGGGCGGAGCGTCTCCAGTACCTCATCAACTGGGTTCCTGCGATGCACACCCTGGACACTTCGCTGACCAGTGATTTTCACCGTCGGTGCCCTGATCTGGGACCAGTGTCGTCCCGCTGCTAGTGCAGCTCCGGAGGTCTACGTCTCCGGCCTTCTAGGCGTCACTGAATTGGATTCATTACCACCAACCCTGGACTGTCTTGTCTCATTACGGACACACAGTTCCCATTCCCCCTGATTAGTACGCGTATATATGTGTCCTCTGTTTCCCATTGTCCTTGTCGATTATTGTCCTATGTCCGTTGGTCTTGTGAGTACCAGTGCTCTGTTGTATTGGCTTTCATGCTACGTGTTATTGTGCACTTGTTATTATGGGTTTCGTCCTGTGTATTATTTACAGGTTTACACCTCACTTTGTTTGGGTTACATCCCTGTGTTATATATATATCATCCCCGTCGTTTTCATTACATACTTTATTTTGGGTGGAGAAATAAAAACCACCTATTACGTTTTCCTGCGCCTGTCTCCTATCATTATACAGCGTGACAGACAGGCCATGCCAAGTTGTTTCAGCTCCTTGGTCTTGCTGACATTGAGGGAGAGATAGTTGACCTGGCATCACACTGGCAGGTCTATGACCTCCTCCCTGTAGGCTGTCTCATCGCCGTTGGTGATTAGGCCGACCACCGTCTTGTCATCAGCAAACTTGATGATGGATTTGGTGTTGTGCGTGGCCACACAGTTGTTGGTGAACAGGGTGTACAGGAGGGTATTTGTTATTTTATTAGGATCCCCAGTAGCTTTTGCGAAAGCCATAGCTACTCTTCCCGGGGGTCCACACAGAACATGAAACATGACATAATACAGAACATTAATAGACAAGGACACAACTACTGTACATTTAAAAACGGCACACATAGCCTACACATCAATACATACATTCAAAATATCTAGGTCAAATAGGGGCGAGGCGTTGTGCGTGTTTCTTTATCTGTTTTTTGAAACCAGGTTTTCTGTTCATTTGAGCAAGTTGAGATGAACCATGCAATAATGGTTCTTGATTTTGGGACTATGAAAAAGTCGCCTGTCGGCATGTCTGGTGGGGTGTGTCAGACGTGTGGGTAAGTTGACTATGCAAATCATTTGGAATTCACTACACATTCATGTTTCTTATAAAAAGATGTGATGCAGTCAGTCTCTCCTCAACTCTTAGCCAAGAGAGACTGGCCTGCATAGTATTTATATTAGCATGCTGATTACCATGAAGAGCAAGTTGTGAAGCTTAACTAGGCCTTTCTTAGCAGCACTTGACCACGTGGCTGGACAATAAGATAAGACAAGACTAGAGCCTGCAGGGCTTGTTATGTGGAGTGCAGACTCCAAAAAGCAGAACATCTCTTTATTACGGACAGACCTCTCGCCATCTTTACAACCATTGAATCTATATGTTTTCACCACGACAGTTTACAATCTAAGGTAACACCAAGTAATTTAGTCACCTCAACTTGTTCCACAGCCACACCATTCATTACCATATTCAGCTGAGGTTTAGCGCTTAGGGAATGATTTGTACCAAATACAATGCTCTCACAATTACATAAGTATTCAGACCCTATACTCAGTACTTTGTTGAAGCACCTTTGTCAGTAGTTACAGCCTCAGGTCTTCTTGGGTATGGCACTACAAGCTTGGCACACCTGTATTTGGGGAGTTTTTTCCATTATTTTCTGTATATCCTCTCAAGCTCCATCAGGTTGGGACGGGAGCTTCGCTGCACAGATATCTTTAGGTCTCTCCAGACATTTTCGATCGGGTTCCAGTCTGGTTACTGGCTGGGCCATTCAAGGACATTCAGAGACTTGTCCCAAAGCCACTCCTGCGTTGTCTTGGCTGTGTGCTTAAGGTCGTTGTCCTGTTGGAAGGTCAACCTTCACACCAGTTTGAGGTCCTGAGTGCTCTGGAGCAGGTTTTCATTAAGGATCTCTCTGTACTTTGCTCCATTCATCTTTCCCTCGATCCCAATCGAGTCTCCCAATCCCTGCCGCTGAAAAACATCCCCACAGAATGATGCTGCCACCATCATGCTTCACCGTAGGGATGGTGCCAGGTTTTCTCCAGATGTGACGCTTGGTATTCAGGCCGAAGACTTCAATCTAGGTTTCATCCGACCAGGGAATCTTGTTTTCATGGTCTGAGAGTCTTTAGGTGCCTTTTGGCAAATTCCAAGCAAACTTTCATGTGCGATTTACTGAGGAGTGGCTTCCGTCTGGCCACTATACCATAAAAGCCTGATTGGTGGAGTACTGCAGAGATGGTTGTCCTTCTGGAAGGTTCTCCCATCTCCACAGAGGAATTCTGGAGCTCTGTCAGAGTGACTATCGGTCACCTCCCTGACCAAGGCCTTCTCCTCCGATTGCTCAGTTTGTCCGGGCAGCCTGCGCTATGAAGAGTCTTGGTGGTTCCAAACTTCTTCCATTTAAGAATGATGGAGGCCACTGTGTTCTTGGGGAACTTCAATGCCGCAGAAATGTTTTGGTGCCCTTCCCCAGATCTGTGTCTTGACACAATCCTGACTCTGAGCTCTATGGGGAATTCCTTCAACCTCATGGCTTTGTTTTTGCTCTGAGATGCACTGTCAACTGTGGGACCTTATATAGACAGGCGTGTGCCTTTCCAAAACATGTCCAGTCAATTGCATTTTCCAGAGGTGGAGTGGAACAACATTCCACAGGCCACAATCAAGAAACTGATCAACTGTATGCGAAGGAGTTGTGTCGCGCTGTATGAGGCAAATGGTGGTCACACCAGATACTGACTGGTTTTCTGAACCGCGCCTCTGACTTTGTTTTAAAGACATCTGTGACCAACAGATGCATATCTGTATTCCCAGTCATATGAAATTCATAGATTAGGGCCTTATGAATTTATTTTAATTGACTGATGTCCTTATATGAACTGTAACTCAGTAAAATCTTTGAAATTGTTGCATGTTGTGTTTTATATTTCTGTTCAGAATATATTCAATATGCAGTTTATTGGGTGGTTGAAATGAAGTCGAATTTTAGATTTGAAAAGGACATCTTATTTGACCTTGTTTCAATGTTGATAGTGAAATGGTATGTTTTGAATCAACGTCATTGTTTCAACATCAACCGAAATAAAAAGCTATCTTGAAATAAAATGTGGAGCCACAGTCCAACAATTTCTGCCTGAACTCCTTCTGGAATAAGAGGGGAAAATACACTTCAATGAGAACAAGTCTACCATCCAGATGCCTACCTCTATGTACCCTGCTTAGCATTGGACACAAGCTGTGTTTGTTTCAGCCGAGCTATCATGTCAACACATTTAAACATGGATCAGTTTCCATACTCATTTGCGTAGACTATGTAAATAACATTGAATAGTTGAAGTAACTCCTCTAACTTTTCTTACACAAGCTGTATGTGAAAGTCAATCCAGAGTGGGATTGGGTTTATGTAGGCTACAATGACATCTGATTTGCCCAACAAAGGACACCATCATTTCAACGTGTAGTTAGGTATACTATCATTCATCGATGGTTGATTGGATCTCTGGTTTAGTTACCCGTAGTTTAGTTACCCGTAGCCCTATAAGTAGGATGCCAAATTCATGATATCAATAATACACATTTACCTTTGGATATTGTCTATTCCTTACATTGTTTGTCAACTATTGCTGTAGACTGCCTACTATTTCACAGTTGTTCTGCAATATCGTAGCGAGAGTTGCTGAATAAATAACTAGCTAATGTTTGCAATGATGAGAAAATAAAAGCTCTTTTGACTGCCTGCATGTGTCTTGCTTGTGTTCCATCTGCTTGCCTGAAGGTACTGTTACAACAGACAACAACGAGGGAACGGACATGTCAATGTCTTTTTGTGTAGGCTACACGCTTGAGGCATGGAATGCATAGTTCGAACACGTCGACCATATCTTTAGTGGACAACAAAGCTTCCCCCGTCCATGTCAATGAGAGGGAAGAGGCAGTGGAGCAGTGGGAACCCTGAGCAGAAGCCATGTGGGAAGCAGAGTGGGCATCATCTACGCCCCCCCCCCCCCCCCCAAAAAAAAGAAAAATCCTGCACGTGCCAGAAATCTCTGTGCCAATAGCCACGTCAAGTCGTGATCCAGATAATTGGGAACGGCACGGCAACCGCTAAAAAGGGCCCGACATTGACAGCCAAAACTTGGGAGACTTGTAATACGCCGAGAGAGAGAACGGGCACATTTACCAAAGAAACGAGGGCATCTGCCATTTCATCCGGCAGTCAGAGTTTTTCGAGACGGTGCTCAAATGTTCATTTAGCCCAGCGCCATCCCCCACTACACCCCTCATGGATCACAGTTATTAAATCAGCAGGAAGCAGTGCAGCTCTGTCACACGCCGTATTATAATGCAAGCCCCTTCCCATTACCAGGTGCAGTGCCTGTGATTTAAATCTTTGATTCTGTTCAAATGACAACAAAGGTGAGCCCAGCGCTGACGCTCCCAATTCATCATTTCCTGCATGACAAGAGTGGGAATTAATGCGTCTAATGCAGCGGGCGCAGGCAGTCATCCATTCTAGCCCAGAGAGGGTCCCTGGAGGAGGCTAGTAAAAAGGGAGAAACACCAAGCTGGCGGAGTGTAGAGTCAGGCTGTGAAATGGCATCCTATTCCCTATAATGTGCACAACTTTAGACCACTTCCCACTTAGTGGACATTTCAGACACACCCTCAGAGCGGGGCGGGGCTGTGCTGATCTCAGCTTTCTCTCTGTCTCTCTGTCTGTCTCTCTGCCCGTCCGCCCGTCCGTCCGTCCGTCTCTCTGTCCATCTGTCTCTCTGTCTGTCTCTCTGTCCGTCTGTCCGCCCGTCTCTCTGTCCGTCTGTCTCTCTGTCTGTCTCTCTGTCCGTCCGTCTCTCTGTCTGTCCGTCTGTCTGTTTGTCTGTCCGTCCGCCCGCCCGTCCGTCTCTCTGTCCGTCTGTCTCTCTGTCTGTCTCTCTGTCTGTCTGTTTGTCTGTCTCTCTGTCTGTCTGTTTGTCTGTCTGTCCGTCCGTCTCTTGCGTGTATTCATGGATGTCAAGGGAAGGCAGGCTTGACCAAAAACTTATACAATTTATCTTTGGACACTGTGTTTCACAATTTTTTCTCTCTGGAGAAAGCATCCGATCAAGCAAAACAGCGCCCCTCTGTCTCTATGTGTAGGCCATCTATCTATGGACCAGACAGTTGGAAACATTAACTTGCTGGACCATAATGTAGGTGGTTCTTCACCGGACAGAGGTTGCTCTCCGGTTTTGTGATTAAACAAAGGTGTGGTTAAATGTATTATGCCACTGTGTTTTCTTATTGTCTCTGCCTTTAGGCCTATATATCACAGTCGCAAGGCATATGAATGAACAAGTTACAGAGCAAGCAACGCAATTATCGTAACACATAGGTAATCTTACCCACGCACCGCTACTGCTCTCACTAACTCAGTCTCAGAGTCTGCTCGCCCTCCCAGCTCCCTGGCATGCATGGTGGCGTTCTCCTCCAGAGGGCCAGCACTCTTCTTGCTTCCCTGCCCTGTGGCACTTCCTTGGCCACCATCCCAGGAGCAGATGGTCAGGGGCCTGGGGTGAGGTTTGACCTAAAATTATGAAAACGCTCAATTCAACCAGCACATGATCACCCCACAAACACACACAAACCCTCTCCCTCACCAGGACTCCTCTCTGAGGGGTGAAAGAGGTTTGTGGAGAACCCCTTTAGTTGGCCATGTGGCTTTGGCCCCCCCTCCCTCCCCACCAGTCCTTAACAGTTCATTATGCATTCACTCCACATTTAATTTAACATAACCTGTCTCCCTCCACGCCCTTCTCTACTCCCTCTAACTTGTGCAAACGCATCAGCGATGGTATGAGATTTATCCATTATCCACATGTGCCTGAGCAGAGCGAGCTGACTGTCCCAGCTGTTTCTCCCTGTAGCTCTGAGCTTCACGTTATTACGCACTGAAGCGTCTCCAAACACGCTACTCTCCAGCATGATGAGATGGCAACTGTTGAATTGACAAAAATAGACTGGGTGCAGCCTGCAATTGTCTGCCACCCCCCCCTTTCTTCTCCCTGCCCCGCTCTGCTCCCATTGTGCCAATGAGAATATCACCTAATTGCATTACCGCAGAGCGCAATGAAGGGGATTGGTTTAAGCAGAGTCCGTCTGAGTGCCCACGTACATTATCAACGGAATCTGTGAGTCCCAATGTAATTCTCAGAGACGCCTTAGTGGAATGTTCATGTACACACAGAGTGTGGTGGCATCATCGTCTAATAGTGCTGCTTTAATGAGGCTGCGGAAACAATGGAGTGTTAATGACAAACTGGGTTAGCGTTATGCTCCTCAAATGTGCTATTCCACTAAAGCCAATTTTAGGGCTCGCATGAATAGTTTCATAATGACAAAGCAGAACAGGGGGAAATGGTGAGAAATAATGTACATTAATGATGCAACAAGAAAGAAACTAGTGTCATGGAACAAATGGGAGGAGAAATTTAAAAAATCCCATTAAGCAATACAGTATTGTTTTTGAAGGTCTGCTTATAAACTGCTTATAAACATTGACAGTTTGTTAACCATTAAATGAAGTATATACATGTACGTGCTCATTATTCATATTTGATAACAGGTCCTGAAGCTAAAGATGTCTGTTTTTTTTGTGTCTAAATCCACCGCATCTGTCAATGTCGGCCTTCCAGAGCTAGAGCGGGTCTTTGTCAGACCAGGAGACACACCGAAAATCACTCTTCAGACGGAAACATCCGTAGGGTCCGAAAGGTTTGGTTTTGCTCTATGACCCCCACAAAATCAGTACCGCTGATGTGCCAACTTCTATCTGTCGCGTCCAAACGGGTTGGGTTACACACTAATTTGACTCCACCATGGAAAAAAGGGAGACTCTCAGTGACACCTACGTGGGTTGTTTTGCTCTACAGCCTGAATTTAAAATGGAATAAATACATTTTCGGGGGCACTGGCCGACACACACAATACCCCATATAACGTCAAAGTGGAATTGTGTTTTTAGACATTTTTACAAATGACTTAAAAATTAAAAACGGAAATATCTTGAGTCAACAAGTATTGAACCCCTTTGTTAGGAAAAGACAAAATAAGTTCAAGAGTAAAAATGTGCTTAAGAAATGTCATGGAATATTTCTGATTCAAAGACTTTCTCATTTCTTCAAACAATCATCCTTCTTTACAATAATGAAGTTGGTCGGTCACACTCACACTCTGAAGTGTGATGCCGAGAGCTCAACAAGCAGATTTGAGCCTCAGCATTTTATGGCGAAGTACATCCTCCTGAATGTTAATGACAAACAAGAGATGTATAGAATTATACAAAGGTACATAGTGCTACCAAGCACCAGACAGATGTACATTGCGCCAGGTTTCTGTCTCTAGGTCATTTTCTGCTTGTTTATACAAGCTCCCCTTAACACAGAGATACTAGCCATACAATGGAATGCAGGCTGTATCACCAAGGCATCGTAAATCAATTGCCAGTGTCAAGCCCCAGAGTCCCAACTCAGTCCCACAGACACAGATGAGAGAGTATTCATCAAAGATATTCGATGCATAAACAGTATTAAAATATAATATTGTAATTTGTCTACCATAATCCCCCATTTTGGGACTTGTCTCAACTTAAAATATAATTACAAGTTTCAAAAAGACAATTCAAAATGTAGAAAAACACGAGGCATCAATCCGACCCAGGACAAGCATCATGATCCCACTGTTTACAATGGCATCGCCTATGGTGTCATTATCACAAACCTGCTATAGTTCCTAAGTATTATCATTATCATTATCATTAAAAGGTCATTTGGTAATGGATATAAGTAAAATAAATTAGGATCAGTTTCACTCTCAGGATCAGAGGGTTCCACCACTCCACTCAGCAGGGCATGGTGAGAACAATGTCAACAGCTTTAGTACAACTTCTTAGCACACGTCACAATTAGCACAACAACAATCAAAACAATCAATCCATAAAAAACATTCATTGCTCCAGTCATATCGTTATTAACGTACTAAAAACGTACTCAAAATCAGTCAGTTTACAAAAAAATCTTTCAGTTTCCTAATCACAATTAAAACCCAATTAATTATCCAACCCAAATTTAGAATGACAATGCTTAGTGATTCACGTTAGTTCTATCACTCAAAGTTAAAACCCTCAACTTAACACACATCAACACAGGCAAAAGGTACATTTATATTAACATACAAGATGAATATATTGTTGTGACGTGACTTTCATCAATCTGATGGTTGTTATTTATTCAATCCACTAACTATGTTTAATTGTTACCCAAATAAATTAATCATGCAACAATTAACTCATTATGAATTTGGGGCACCATGGAACAAGGTATTTAATGAGATACCTTCTCCCGAATTAAACTCAAGAAGATTTATATTCATTATATATCGATAACAGTCACTTATTAATCATTAACTCATATCAGTTCTCATTCTGAACAGTCGTAACCTTCTTGGATCCGCAAGAACCCGAGCCCCAAGAACCCCTTTGCTAATTATTCAGTACTACACACATTGGTTTAATAATTAATTTACGAACCAACTAAATAATAACACAGAATACACACACACACTTACAGTTGAAGTCGGAAGTTTACATACACCTTAGCCAAATACATTTCAACTCAGTTTTTCACAAATGCTGACATTTAATCCTAGTAAATATTCCCTGTCTTAGGTCAGTTAGGATCACCACTTTATTTTAATAATGTGAAATGTCAGAATAATAGTAGAGAGAGAGATTTAGTTCAGCTTTTATTTCTTTCATCACATTCCCAGTGGGTGAGAAGTTTACATACACTCAATTAGTATTTGGTAGCATTGCCTTTAAATTGTTTAACTTGGTTCAAACATTTTGGTTAGCCTTCCACAAGCTTCCCACAATAAGTTGGGTGAATTTTGTCCCATTCCTCCTGACACAGCTGGTGTAACGGAGTCAGGTATGTAGGCCTCCTTGCTCGCACACACATTTTCAGTACTGCCCACACATTTTTTATGGGATTGAGGTCAGGGCTTTGTGATGGCCACTCCAGTACCTTGACTTTGTTGTCCCCTTACAGGGGGCAGTATTTTCACGTCCGGATGAAATGCATTCCCAAATTCAACTGCCTGCAACTCATCCCCAGAATATAAGATATACATATTATTAGTATATTTGGATAGAAAACACTCTGAAGTTTCTAAAATGGTTTGAATCATGTCTGTGAGTATAATATAACTTATTTAGGAGGCGAAACCCCGAGGACAAACCATTCAGATTCTTTTTTTGAGGTCACTCTCTCTTCAATGGGTTTTCATTGGGAATCCAGATTTCTAACGGATTTTCTTGCAGTTCCTATCACTTCCACTGGATATCAACAGTCGTTAGAAATTGGTCGAGGTTATTCCTTTGTGTAATGTGTAATGAAATAGTACGGCCATCTTGAACGAGGGTCACTTGAAGTGTACTGTTATATAGAGGCTCGTGACCAGAAAGCATGCTTCAGTTTGTTTTCTTACTGTATTGAACACAGATCATCCCATCTTCAATTTTATTGATTATTTACATTAAAAAATGACTAAAGTTGTATTACAAAAGTAGTTTGAAATGTTTTGGCAAAGTTTACAGGTAACTTTTGAGATATTTTGTAGTCACATTGAGCAAGTTGGAGCCGGTGTTTTTCTGGATCAAACGCGCCAAATAAATGGACATTTTGGATATATATCGACGGAATTAATCAAACAAAAGGACAATTTGTGATGTTTATGTTGGAGTGCCAACAAAAGAAGCTTGTCAAAGGTAAGGCATGAATTCTATTTTTTTTCTGCGTTTTGTGTCGCGCCTGCAGGGTTGAAATATGGTTTCTCTCTTTGTTTACGGAGGTGCTATCCTCAGATAATAGCATTGTTTGTTTCCCCCGAAAAGCCTTTTTGAAATCTGACATGTTAGCTGGATTCACAACAAGTGTAGCTTTAATTTGCTATCTTGCATCTGTGATTTAATGAAAGTTTGATTTTTATAGTAATTTATTTGAATTTGGCGCACTGCATTTTCCATGGCTTTTGGCCAGGTATATCCCAGAGAGGTTAAGCCATTTTGCCACAACTTTGGAAGTATGCTTGGGGTCATTGTCCATTTGGAAGACACATTTGCGACCAAGCTTTAACTTCATGACTGATGTTGCTTCAATATATCCACAAAACTTTCCTTCCTCGTGATGCATTCTATTTTGTGAAGTGCACCAGTCCCTTCTCCAGAAAAGCACCCCCACAACATGATGCTGCCACCACCGTGCGTCATGGTTGGTATGGTGTTATTCGGCTCACCCATTTTTCCTCCAAACATAATGATGGTCATTATGGCCAAACAGTTCTATTTTTGTTTCATCAGACCAGAGGACATTTCTCCAAAAAGTATGATCTTTGTCCCCATGTGCAGTTACAAACCGTAGTCTGGCTTTTTTCTGGCAGTTTTGGAGCAGTGGCTTCTTCCTTGCTGAGCGTCCTTTCAGGTTATGTCAATATATAACTTGTTTTACTGTGGATATAGATACTTTTGTACCCGTTTCCTCCAGCATCTTCACAAGGTCCTTTACTGTTGTTTTGGGATTGATTTGCACTTTTCGCTCCAACGTACGTTCTTCTCTAGGAGACAGAACTCATCTCCTTCCTGAGTGGTATGACGGCTGCGTGGTCCCATGGTGTTTATACTTACGTACTATTGTTTGTACAGATGAACGTGGTACCTTCAGGAATTTGGAAATTGCTCCCAAGGATGAACCAGACTTCTGGAGGTCTACATTTTTTTTCTGAGGTCTTGGCTGATTTCTTTTGATTTTCCCATGATGTTAAGCAAAGGCACTGAGTTTGAAGGTAGGCCTTGAAGTACGTCCACAGGTACACCTCCAATTGACTCAAATTATGTCAATTAGCCTATCAGAAGCTTCTAAAGCCATGGCATAATTTTCTGGAATTCTCCAAGCTGTTTAAAGGCACAGTCAACTTAGTGTATGTAAACTTCTGACCCACCGGAATTGTGATACAGTGAATTATAAGTGAAATAATCTGTCTGTAAACAATTGTTGGAATAATTACTTGTCCTAACCAACTTGCCAAAACTATAGTTTGTTAAAAATACATTTGTGGAGTGGTTGAAAAACGAGTTTTAATGACTCCAACCGAAGTGTATGTAAACTTCTGACTTCAACTGTACAAGAGACAAAAGTCCCTAAAAAGTCCCTGAACTGACAAGATATGACGCTTGTTACAACATAAATGGAGGGGAAGAGGGATAGAGGGGAAGAAAAAGGGACATTTATCATGGATACATTCTCACATTAATCATATACCTTGCACATGAACCGCTGCCCTTTTGGGTAAGAAAATAACAAATGTATTTACTTGGTGAATGTCTTCGTTTGTTGTCTATCTTGGTCAGAACCAAGCCCTCTCAGAAGGTTGTTTTGATGGGCTCTCCCGTGGGTGTAAGGCTCCGATTGTCCACAATGTCCTTCTTCTTAGTTGTCTGGTCTCCAAATGGGCTGTTTTTGTTCACCACTTGTTCTTGGCTTGTGTGGATAGTCAGAGTTTGACCCCCTTTACACGGAGACCTGCAGCCTGTTCATGTTCGGGTATAGTCTGGTGAGTTGATCTTCTTCACCTCGTATTGAGGTTGAGAGATTCAGAGTTTCCAACCATTTCAACATGTGGACCACAATCTCACATCTTCTGGTGTGATATGTTAATTATTACCCAGTCCTTTTAAGCACTCTGGTCGAAAATGGCAGTTCCATCACATTGACAAACTCTCTGACCTCATTCGGGGCGTGGCTACTTAATGTACAAAGGGTATTATTAGAAGTCATCTCTTATGACTCCTAAAATCACCTTCCTATCCTTAACAACCATAGTTTCATATCACATAGACAACGTATCGGATGGAAACTTGACAAATAAAGTGTGCTTCCTTCCTAAGTTACACTATTTGGTTCATACAGTTTTTAATAATGTCACATAATGAAAAGCAACATGACATTATTACTCTTTAGGTCCCCACTGACCATTTTCCACATTTGGATGTTAGAAATATTGTTCCAAAGTTCACTCTTGGATGTTAGAGTTTTTGGGGTGCAAAAGTCTCTCTTAGACTAAGACATTCCGATCCCAATACTAGAGAGCAAGAAATAGTTCTCTCCAGCTTGATTTACGACATGGTGTGAAGAGCCCCCGCTCTCGTCTTCTGTAGGTGAGAGGAGTTCTGGCATTCATCAGCCATTGCCACGCTGATCTGAGCCTTGGATCCTCATCCAAGAGCGTCATAACAATCTTATTATTCTAGCATGAACTTTTTCATCAGGGATATAATTACAGATCAGTATCTCAATGCATTCTTAGTCTAAATTACTATAAATTGTGCAGTGTGTAGACCTCCACAATCAGCCTGATACCCCAAATAAACTCAACTAAATCAATTACGGGCGCAGTTGACCAATCCCCCCTTCAGGCACTCATTCTTCTGGCGTCTCTTCATTGTCTTTTTCAAGATAACTTCACAGTTCAAAGTGGATGGCCCATTACAATGTCCCGATGTCTCATGCCAATGCCCATGACGATGTCAATGTCTCACCTGGGCCGCCACTACCTTTACCACCCATTATGTCATGTCCATTTGTCAACCAGTATACCAGGAAGCATGAGAGAAATTCGGACAGGATATCTCTCCATGCTCCCTCCACGTGAACTCATGTCGCACTCCTGAGAGAAAAAGCATGAGAGAAAAGGTTGTCGGCTTGGACTCAGGTAGAAGTGGTGAAGGACCATACTGAACGCCATTTTCGCCATTACCTCAGCCGGTTAGAGAGGGTTTGAGGTCCACACCGTTCCTTGGTTCAATTGTCCCTGCCATGCATCTAGATACCATCTTTGGTCACATTTGCCATAACCTCGAAAGAGGACAGATCAAAACAACAATTGGGTTTAGGCATTTCCGATTCAAGAAATCCAGACAAAAAATTTACTGAATGATAAATTATTACTACTGCCAATATTCCTAATACAAATTTCTAAGACAAATGTCAAAGAAAATAACACATTCTGTTGAAACCATTTTTTCAAATTGGCTTATACTCCCTTATCACACTGTCGACCTCATCACAGAGTCACAGGGTCAGGAAGTTAGAGGGCTTATCCTTAGGGAGAAATCCCGATCATCCAGCAGACCCAATCTGGTGAGATTTGTATCGAAACAAAATGGAAACAGAACAAACAACACAACAATACACGCCTTCATATATCACTCGCTACACTCCTACATATCACTCGTGGTGTGTAATCTTCAATCCAAAAAACCCTCGGAGGACTGGTAATTCCCCCATTTTGACACAACAAATCAAATTAGAATTACTACCTTTAATAATACTCCATAAGGAAATAATTGTATCCAAAAATATATAGGTCATAGTAAAATAGACTAGAGACAGGTCTGTCCTTCTTGTGGTCCGAATCACACATAGAACTATTCATTATAAACTTCTCTGTAATTATGAGTATTTACATATTAGATATAAATCTTTGCCAATGTTTCTGGGCTCTCTAGTGAAGGTGATCAGGCATCACCAAAAAGTCAGAACAGAGTTCAGAGGTCATTCAACCCCTTCAAGTGAGTGTTTCTCTCACTGTCCTGTCTCTGTACCTCAGACTAATTATTTTAAAACATGTCAAACATTTCATACATTTTGTGTACCAGGTTTACATTGTTGTTTTCCTCAGTACATTCCTTTTCAAAATAATTCACGTGTTAGACAATAGAAACTTCAGAAAAAGTCATTTGTGTGCCCCTTTTAAGGTGCATCCTTTCTAACCTGTGAAAAACCTACTAAAACCAAATAAAAAGACCCCACACAATAAATCAAATACAGTATTAACACCACTAACAAATATTCATCATGTAGGGTAAAACTAGAACAATTCGGCCAGGCCTTATTTAATTTGGGAGCTCCCTTAACATACATACTGTAGTGGACTTCCATCAGTCCTAAAGAAAGAATCTTACTCAAGACACATCAGATAATACAATGTTCCATTAAGTGGAATAGACACCTTCTAAAGTAAACAATCCCAGAGCCCCTTTCTGGTAGTTAATCTTATCATTTTAACTTGTTGCATTAATTTAGTCAAAATATAAAACCTGTTTTTACAAATCTAGGACCTTCAAAAAGTTGGCACCGCTCAATATTCAATACTAAAACACTCCCTTTAAATACTTAACACTGTTCCATGTAATGGAAAGAGATTATCGTTTTAAATGACATTACATTCCTCCTCAAATTCTCTGGTGTTACCTAAACTACAAAACCGTGCAACAGTAATCAGAACCTGTCAAAGATCGTTTCTGATTCAACTCTTCAGGCCTACGCTCTGCGTGCCTTACAGTCTGATATAGCCCAGCAAGCACGACTCGCTTTCACATGGCATTATTAGAGTCCATCCAAAAAACACTAATATCTAATAACATATTTCCATTCACATTATTAGAAGGCATTGATTTCATTTCAGTCTACCCAAACAATAATACTCTATATTTTTAATACCAACCTCTATTGGATATTCCCTTTCTGCTTCAGACTTATTAAACATCTATTATTTTAAAGATTAACATGCAATGCGCCAACTTTATAAAATACATCAGCCAATTCTTAAGGGAAAAGACACATTTCAGTGTGAGCTAAAGTAGTTCACAATACTACAGCCTCTTACTACCCACAACTTCAATCCATTGGTGTTGTCGTATTGTTTTATCATAATCATGGTTACAGCTCGATCACAATTGCCACTCAGCAGTTATTAGAATGAATTAGATTTAGGTAACAGTCCCTTCTGATTAGACTACAGGTAATAAAACAAACACTTGCCATTGTCGACAAGCATATATATAGTTCGTATCCGTATTATTAATTTAGATTCTGTGATTTAAATTATGACACCATTCTCGGTAGCCCATCCGATCAGGTGATTAGGCAACACAAAAACGTATTACCTTGATATCGCCTCGCCATTCATGTTGAATAAATTAGCTTTTCAATTTGAATTAAGCAAGCTGCTAAATTGTTCAGTTTACATCTTAAAACAAACACTGTCTGCTGTATCTAGCTAAGAAAACCATTATTGTCCTGCTGAAAGGTGAATTCATCTCTAAGTGTCAAGTGGAAAGCAGACTAAACCAGATTTTCCTCTAGAATTTTGCCTTTGCTTAGCTCTATTCCATGTATTTTTTTTATCCTGAAAAACTCCTTAACGATTACAAGCATACCCACAACATGAAGCAGCCACCACTATGCTTACAAATATGGATAGTGGTACTCAGTGATGTGTTGTATTGGATTTGCCCCAAACATACAAAACCACTTTGTATTCAGGACAAAGTTAATTGCTTTGCCACTTGTTTTGCAGTATTACTTTAATGTCTTGAGTTTAGCCTACCAGGACCAGGTTGTGTTTTGTATTGGTATTCTGTGTGCTTTGGGGGATGCCTATTGTCTACTCTACACCATTCCTCTGACTTACCCCTCATTGTCATTTATGGTATTGGCCTCTGTGTAAACCAACCAGGGATGTGGTTCACCTTATTTTCTCTCGACCACCAGGCCCCCACCCAGCCGTGAGACAGTAACAATATTAAAAATCTTCCGTGAGTGAACGTTGAACAACGTTTACTCACGGAAGATTTTTAATATTGTTACTGTCTCACGGCTGGGTGGGGGCCTGGTGGTCGAGAAAAAATACGGTGAACCACATCCCTAGTTGCCAGGGACCTCACGATACAACATTATCACGATACTTAGGTGCCAATACTATATGTCAAACGAAACACTTAGTTGAAAGAAGTAAAGGTAGCACATTACTGTTGCTACAAAGTTTTGGGGAAAATTCCCTGGTCTCCCTACACACAGAAATGTCTTACAACTTCTACTTTGGGGTGGCTTACATAGGATGTGGCTTGATCACGGAAATCATCACATGAAGATCCTAATAAATGCTACAGCAGTGGGTATGTTTAGTTCACAGTTCCTCCAAAGAGCTGGGAAAGACATGTGGTTCAAACTAGGGCAGGGAATTGCCAGGGACATTATCACGATACAACATTATCACGATACAACATTATCACTATACTTAGGTGCCAATACAATATGTGTTGCGATACTCACGATTCTTTCCGTATTGCGATTCGATGCTCCAAACATATTGCTCAACATACGTCTGCTGCAGAGGAACAAGAGAGAGCACCGAGAGAACCAGTTTTGATCAGTCAAGTAAAAGTGCTGAAAACAAATTTTAAAAAGAAGGTTTTGCGAACAAGCGACGAAGGAGAAATACTGGAAAATGTTCCGATACTGTCAGAATGATACGATATATCAATTTATTTCCCTCATATCTAGTTAAAACTACCTTTTTTATACGGATGTGGGTGAGCTGAGGATGCACTCCTTCAGTTCCCCCACAGCCCATAGTGGCTCATGCTGCTCAAGCTGGAAAAATCAGAATTAGTTTCCTACTCATCTTGCTTCACATGCACTCCAAAGCTATACATTTGAATTGTAGTGGGTTCATTTCCGAAGCCACTAAAGTAATAATAATGCAACATGCTGTTCATGGTGTTCTGACGGAAATGTACAGTGTGTGTATATGTCTGTGGGTATCAGTGTAGGTGTGCATGTGAGTGTTTCATGTGCCTGCTTCGACCTCCCAGGACAGCTGGCCTCTCAGTGGCCCCAATCCAGCACAGACGCCGTTGGGAGATCCAACAATAAGACAGGAGGTTTCATCCCAAAGCCACGTTAACATCTCAGTCCATCCTTCCTACCTATCTTTAGTGGCTGTTGAAATGATGTAGAATTGGTCTTCCTATTTGTGTAAAGCATTAGTAAATCCAGGTATTCTCTGTGGTGCTTGTTCCCACTCTCAAACCCCCTCTAAATTACAGCTGCCCCAATTCCCTGCCGTCTAGTCTCTGTTCTTCTTTGTATTGTATTTTCCAGTGGTTTTGCAACACATAGTAAATATAAAATGTATCGTATAGTGTAGCAGATGTTGTGAGCATCAGACAATACTCCGTGGGTTAGGATAGGTCATTGCATGGGAACTGGGTCAGCATCCAATCCCACCGAGATATGTCTACTGTTTCGAGTGACTATTGATTTTCTGACTAAAGCAATGGCTTCATTAATCTCAGCATTATTCTGCCATCTGACACTGATGGCTGGGGGTGGTGGTGGTGGTGGTGGTGGTGGGTGGGGGGGACTCAAACATATTGGACTCAAAGATTTGATTGAACGTATTAAATCCAATAGACATCTTTACATCTTAAAGTGTCATGCACATAAGATTTAGAATGGCTCTCAGGCTGATATCCTCTTCTGATGCAGAACGGTGTTCAAAAGTAAATCCGCCCCAAAAACGATGTCGGCTAAGCAGAGCCAAAAAAAAGGAGATTTGCTAAATAAACAGAACCTAAAACCCATAACGTAAAAAAACAATGCCAACATTACCCCTGCCTTAGCATGCACAAGCATAAACAGACGTTAGCCTCAAATTCTCCTTCAATTTCAACTTAATCTGTGAAAGATGAGAGAAGAATCAACAGATCGCTTTTCGGGCGGGCTTTCAAAAGAAAAAAGACAACCAAAGAAAGATTATTTTCCCTTTAAATCCGGGGGGGCACCAGTTTAGCAAAAACAAAAGCACGACCATGGGAACGCACTGAGGAATGAGACGGATCACTCTATACCCCGATCTCAGCTCTCCAGCAAACCACAAAAGAAGAACAAAGAGAGAGGGAGAGAGGCGAGAGAGAGAGAGGAAAGGGGATTTGAGATTCATATTAAAACTGCAAATAGCTGTGAAAGATTAGTGACAGGCAGAATGAGGTGACAGCAATGGGACTTGTGAAACGTGGACTGTCACTCGTTTTTTGATAGCAGTAGGATTGGCACGCATCAACTTGAGTGTAAATATGCGACGCACACTGAAAAGCCTTGACAAGTTTCTTTGAGGCGTGTACGGATTTTTGGGTGACTGAATAGAACACTAATCGGGATTATGAATTACATAGCGCTGTTCAAACAGCTGGCATTCGGAGCTGATGTATATTTTGGCAAGATACTTCAAGGATGGATGTCTCTGTGTGCGTCTATGTAATTACTGATATCTGTTCCTTTGGAAAATCACTATTTGCTTAAAGCATAAAAGCTTGGTCAGATGTTTTGCTTTGGTTTTTAGCTTATATTCCAGTGACTGACTATATGGTGAAACTCTCAAATGAATCACTAATTAGGTCTAGTTCATCACTCAGTCATTACAATGTAGGATTTTTTTGTGCCAGTTCAAAATAAACATCTCAATTTCCCTTTGTATTTTCCGCCCGAGCAAATGCGAAGCCGAAGCATCCTGAGATTTGCGTGGGCGAGTGTACGTCCTGTGTCTTACACTTGTTTAACCTGATCACCATGGTCATCACAGGCTGTGTCGTTTGCTCTGTCGTCAGAGAGGCATTTCACTCTGCAGCATTTGTCAGGATTAGACAGGGGTAATCTCCAACCAAACTCTTGAGGATGTAATTTGGAGATATGCGCTGGCAACGAAACTGTGTCCGCTTACCCCCTAAAAGCCCCATCTTCCATCCCATCTCAGTTTAGATCCATGCCTCTTGCCAGGCCTAAAACATGTCAGTCATGAAAATAAAAACATTGAAAAAGATGTCACAAGTTGAACTATCAACTGCCCCCCCAACACACTCTATCATCCCTCTTTCAAAGTCTCCCTCCCACCCAACCCCACCCTATACACTCCCTCCTCCAGGCAGGCAGACAGGCAGGCAGGCGGGAAGGAGACACAGAAGAGGGGGGGAGCGAGAGGCCCCGTCGCTGACATCCATTCCAATAATCCTCAACACTTCACCGCATCACCACTCGACATTAAGTCCATCGCATGTGTTCCACATAGGGGCCGCTCATAGGTCCCTGCCCCTCTCCCAGACATCCCTGTACCTTCATCACACCCCAGCCCCTCTGTGACAGACAGTGCTGATCTCCCCAGCAGCACTCCTCTCTCCTCTCTCGCTCTGCCAGTAAAAGGACAGCCAGTCGAAGAAAGCCCCCCCCCCCAGGGCCAACTCAGGATGGGCTCATGAATCAAACATGTGCCTGAAGCCTCCACTCTTATCGCCAAGGTCAGTGCAGGCATTAATACGCCGCGGCTCGGGGGAGCTACCTACTGTGACCTCCCCGGGCTTCCCCCATGCAGAAGGGCCCAGTGCTCAAGAGCCGGAGTAGGCCCGTGAGAGTGCCTCCCTCCACCGCAGTCACTTCACATTACATCCACACAGTGAGAGTGGGAGGGAAAGGGACAGAGAGACACACACAGAGAGAGTGGGAGGTAGAGGGACAGAGAGAGAGGAGAGAGAGAGGGGGAGAAGGGGGGTAAGAGAGAGAGAGAGAGAGCAGAGACAAAGAGGATAGATAGAAAAGGGAAGAATATACAGAAAAACTGAAAGAAAAGGTGAAGCAAAAGCAACTGAAAAAAGTCCTGCTCAGTCCAGTTTAGCAGACATGCAGTAACGCATGGGTAAAATCGACTGTACACAGACCCTTTCAAACATCACCAATCTTCATCGGCCAAACGGGGGGTGATATATGTGACTGTCTGCCAGCGTAAATTAGACAGTCCAGCCCGCTGTGTTGTAAGGAGTGCACTAACTCCGGCGGCCGGTGCCATGCGCGCTGGCTCCACCCGGTGCCTTTTGCCGGCCCATAAATCACCAGCCGGGTGAAATGAATCGGAGGCCATCAGTGCTGGATGCCCCAGCTGGCACTGCCATCACCTGACCAGCAGGAAGCCTGTGCAGAGAAAGAAAAATGAGGCGAGGAGGCCGAAGGAGCCGAGCCTCTGTTCTCTCTCTCATTAGTCTACTCTGGACCTCCTCCTCCTTCTCGTCCTTGTTGAGGAGAAACTCGGGCCGATCGCCACTCAGTCTTCCTCCAACAAAAGGGCACCCAGATTGTATTTCAGAGTCACTCGAGGGAAGGAGGAAAAACCTCCAGGAATGATCACCCCTGTACTCCACAGTCTTCTATTCGGAGGGGCCTGTCTGCTGCCAGACAGCATTCACACGTCTTAAGTCAGAAGTCTGGGAGACAGCAGGCTAGGGGAAAAGCACTTGGCCTTCAAGGGGGGACATTGTATTCACAATGATTCTATTGGGGTTATTTTACATACAGTAACGACTTGACCCTTCTGGGGATTCCATTACATGGTAATGAATAGATTTTATTTTCGCTTCGCAATATTGCTGGTGGAGACACCACTTATATGCTGACCACTGCGATTATGAGGAGCCGAGTGGGCGTCAGAAGTGAGGCACTCATCAGGAAATTACATCAATATACAGCCCTACAGAGAAAGTAGCAGAACCCTGAAACAACACTTTAACCTCTTTGATGGATGACGATGCCATGTCTGTACCCAGGAAAGAAACCCAAATGATCAGAGAAGACAAACACCATTGTCCATTCCTCTGCTTTAAACTGTAGTTTAAAACATTTCTTTCAATAAGTCAGTGTTAGCCACAGGCATCTAAAATTGGCAGGTTGGCATTTATTGTCATGAATCTTGCCCTGCAGGCAGAACTGAACGATTTTTGCTAGATGGGCTAGCTACAAAGTCAAAATTGTCTATATTGTAAAATGCCATTGAAAACAAAAATGTGCTTTTTGGTCTTAATTTAGGGTTAGAAGTGTGGTTAAAAGTTAGGTTTAAAATCAGATGTTATGACTTTCTGGCTGTGCTAGCTAGTGACCACTCTGCAGAGCTGCCTCCAGGCCAAGATTCCCGACGATAAATGCCAACCAGCCTAAAATTGCCACTGTACGTTACTCATTGTGACTGACACAGCCAATTTCCTGTGGTCCCCACCACACAGCACCAGCAGTTTTAACCATTTTTTCCCCTACTGTCCTACTCAGTCTCACACTGTCTGGACAGGAGGATTATCTAGCCTAGTCTCCTCTCTCCGCCCAACCTGGACTTGGAGGTAGAAGTAACACAGTTAACATACATTTGCACCCTCTATTTAGTATGCTTAGTACGTTACCTTTCGTATGGTATGTATTCATTTGTGGATGTCCATCACCCATTTTGTATGACATGTTACTACTTAAAATTCATACAATATGTTACCAATTTTCAATACGTATGATACAGTGCATTCAGAAAATCTTCACACCCTCAAATTTTTCTCACAGTTTGTTACGTTACAGCCTTATTATGAAATGGATTAACTTGTTTTTCCCCCCTCATCAATCTACAACAATACCCCGTAATGACAAAGCAAAAACAGATTTTTAGAAATGTTTGCAAATGTATAATATATAATATCTCTGTATAATATGACCTTTTCATAAGTATTCAAACCATTGTCTGAAGCACTTTTAGCAGGGATAACCACCTCCGGTCTTCTTGTGTATGACGCTACAAGCTTGGCACACCTGTATTTGGGGAGTTTCTCACATTCTTCTCTTCAGATCCTCTCAAGCTCTGTCAGGTCGGATTGGGAGAGACGCTGCACAGCTATTTTCAGGTCTCTGTTCGATCAGGTTCAAGTCCACATTCTGGCTGGGTCACTCAAGGACATTCAGAACGTGTCCCGAAGCCACTCCAGCATTGTCTTGGCTCTGTGCATAGGGTCACTGTCCTGTTGCCCCAGTCCTGAGCAGGTTTTCATCAAGGATCTCTGTACTTTGTTCCGTTCATCTTTGCCTTGATCCTGACTAGTCTCCATGTCCCTGCCACTGAAAAACATCCTCACAGCATAATGCTGCGACCACCATGCTTCACCGTACGGATGGTGTCAGGTTTCCTCCAGATGTGACCCTTGGAATTCAGGCCAAAGAGTTCAAACTTGGTGTCATAAAACCAGAGAATCTTGTTTCTCATGATCTGAGAGTCCTTTAGGTGCCTTTTGGCAAACTCCACGTGTGCCGTTTTCTGAGGAGTGGCTTCCGTCTGGCCACTCTACCATAACGGCCTAATTGGTGGAGTGCTGCAGAGATGGGTGTCTTTCTGGAAGGTTCACCGATCTCCATAGAGGAAGTCTGGATCTCTATCAGAGTGACCATCGGTTCTTGGTCACCTCCATAACCAAGGCTCTCCTCCTCTTCTCCTCCGCACAGTTTGGCCGGGCGGGCTAATCTTGGAAGAGTTTTGGCGGTTCCAAACTTCTTCCATTTAAGAATGATGGAGGCCACTGTGTTCTTGGGGACCTTCAATGCTGCAGAAATGTTTTGGTACCCATCCCCAGATCTGTGCCTCAACACAATCCTGTATCTGAGCATTACGGACAATTCCTTTGACCTCATAGCTTGGTTTTTGCTCTGAAATGCACTCTCAACTGTGGGACCTTATTGTGTATATATATATATATATACACATACAGGTTTGTGCATATATGAAAAGTTACTAATTAGCTAAAATACTAAAATTGTCTGCAAT
The DNA here is from genome assembly GCF_021184085.1 of Oncorhynchus gorbuscha. Taxonomy (NCBI): domain Eukaryota; kingdom Metazoa; phylum Chordata; class Actinopteri; order Salmoniformes; family Salmonidae; genus Oncorhynchus; species Oncorhynchus gorbuscha. The sequence goes on along the minus strand of NC_060177.1, from coordinate 53,398,480 downwards.
GTGAACACGCAACCTTTGGGTTGCTATAAATGTGCCTTATAGCTCAGAGAAACCGGTAGGATCGTCAAACGTTTGCCTGCCGACAGTACTTAGCACCTATGAACAGTGTCGGCAGTCAATCACTTTCGTGTTCACACAGCAAAGACCTTGAAGTCATCAGCCACTCAGCCTTTTTAAAATTCTCCAAACCAGAAGTGGCAGTAGTGTTGTTTGTCAAAGCATGTCCGAGTATGTTGCTTTATGGTCTAGTCAATGTTAGCTAGCTAGCGGCACTAATGTTGCTATTGTTGTAGAACGCCTTTGTTGATAATAGCCAGATGGCCACAGCTAGATAACTAGCTAGCAAAGATGGCAAATAAATAATTGAATTCACTCTCCATAATCGCATACAGCCCAAAAGATAAATGTTAAGCAAGCTGGCTATGGGGCAGTGCACAATTGGCCCAGCGTCGTTAGGGGAGGGTTTGGCCGACAGGGATGTTCTTGTCACATACACATAGCAACTCCAGTGGCGGGCCGGGTGCACTGCACACTGACACATCGCAAGGTGTACAGTGTTTCCTATATACATGTATAGCTGGGTATATATGTTATAGCGGGTGTTGTGTCATATATACAGTGCAGTTAGCTGGGTTGTGTTTCGGAGGACGCACGGCTCTCGACCTTCTCGTCTCCAAAGTCCGTATGGGGGTGGCAGCGATGGAACAATTGGATACCACGAAATTGGGGGAAAAAAGGGGTTAAAAAAAGACTAAAAAATTTCAATAAGAGGGTGGATTAGACTGAAAAAAGTTCCCTTCCTTTTTCTTGTCATTCCTGTCGGCTGCCCCATATGAAGGTTTGTGCTTTCTGATTGGCTCAAAGTCAAGTTGTCAGCCACTGCCAAGCATTGCGATTCTACAAGTAGAAACAGCAGGTTTGTCGGTACAAAGCAGGTACGTATTTTGTTCTAGCAAGAGATGGAATGGCCTCCTACTGTGATAAGTACCTTTCATGCTTTATACGCCCACCCATCTTCCCCCGACCAACCGCCCTTCTTTCGTTTTTGGCTTAAGTAACCTCTGTCTTACGTAACCATACAAAACGTAACATATTTGACTAATTTTAGGGTCACAAATTTATGTCTACTATGTTATGTCTAGTCTTTGAGACAAGGCTGCTCTTCCTGCTCAAATGAATTTGCCTGTCATGGCCAACTGATGATGAATGGTAGGAAAGGTAGTAGGTAATAGGTAAAGGTAATAGGCCTCTGGAATCAGTTGGGGTGGCAAGGTGAAGTCCGGCCTGGCAGATTGCCCGTCTTCCACCTCACCTCTTCATCCACCCACGCCACTGGCCCAGGCAGTGACCCCCTGTGGGGTTTCCAGGTGCACATCTAATACACACACCTGCAGCCCGTCAGCAATACACACACCTGCAGCCCGAGCCAGTCAACCTACATCATCAGCCGGGCGTCTGTTTTGACAAGGTGTCCAATTTGATCATCACGTCTCAGGGACCTTGCTTGGACACAGCAGATATAGTAAGTCTAGTGTCTATTGCTCTCCCATCCATATCAAAGGTAGTCAGACCTAACACGAAGTATCCTGCACCTGCCTGAAAAGCAATGCACATGATCTTATTTTGGCTTTATTTCATCACACTAAAATATACATTATATGAAACCACACATCTGTCTTTAAGGAGGCTACAGTACAAATGAATAGAAACAGTACCTTAAATACAGTATTATCTAGACCACAGGTTTTCAAAGTGGGGTCCCCAGGGGTCCGCAGTCAGATCTCAAAATGTATAAAGAAATATATATATATATATATATATGAGAGAGAGATGTATTTATATTTCACTTTTTTTAAATGAATATTACTAAGAACAGATGAAACAACTTTTTGCTAAGGGTTCTGTGAAATAAGTTTATAGTGTGCAATACAATGCAATGTAATGTGATGAATACAATGTATTCATCTACATATTATGTTCTTAACCCTGGGCAACATGGACCTGGGAGGCTTACAGGGATATTGGTATCCACAGTTAATCAACCAATAATTGTTTAATTCCCCAAAAACTGATGTATATTTTTTGACATATATTGCATTGTAATTTAAGCTTTGAAACGGATTCTCTCTGACACATGGCAAAATGGGTGGATATGGATGATTTTAGCTTTAAAGCTGCAACAACAACAAAAATCTCTCTGCCCCATGACAAAATGTGTAGAATTGCAGGAAATTAGCTTGGAAACGGCATCATTTACTCTCCAATACCAAGAGATGAGCCTTTAACATTTTCATTCCCAGGACCCCGAGACTCTGTTCGTCCTGCCATGCACTGCCGAAGTCAGTAAAACTCCTTATATGCTATTTGTATCTCGCTCGAGTTGTATTCTGATTATGAAGGGTTCCTGATGAATTTGCCATCACAAAAGAGGTCCCCAGAAAGTTTGTGAACCCCTGATCTAGTTGCTCAAAAAAGATCCAAAGGCCAAATAGCCCTCTTCTTCACCTCACAAATTACTGCCACGCCAGGTCGACTGACCCAGTAGCAGGCTGATCCATTTTTGACCTGCACTGTTGGAGCTCTGTGATTACATCTGCAACCCTGTGCATGTGAATAATAAACTAATCTAATCTAAGTAAAGGTCATTGATTTTATCCAGAGAGGAAGAGGCAAAAATAAGCCCAATGCGTTTTTATGGAATTATTTAGAACCTAAGCTTGTAACCTGCCTTCCTGCCTTTGGGACAACAACTCCCAGGGCAGAGACATGATAATCTTGTTATTATACACAGATCTCAGTTTTATCACCTACAACCATGTATGAACATCATATCAATCTGAAGTTTAACCCACGCTATACGGAATGCAATAATATTTCATGTGAGTTTACTAGGTAGACAATATAGGATTTGAATCCAAGATGGTGAAGCAGTCAGACGTCATTATCCTTCGTCTTGCCGTGTCCCATATATATATCTTTTTTTATATTTTTCTAAACCTCAACTTCAAAGTATCTTTATTTACCTCAGAACCGGAATCCCCCAACAGAACCTAGCCAGCTCATTAGCTACTAGCTAGTAGTCAGCTAACCACTGCTAGCGGTCATCAGCTAACCTTTAGCTCAGAAAGCTCTCGCCAGTTTGTACAACGCGACTCAAACCAGAGCATACCAGACCTATTTTCTCTCCATATTTTCCGGATTCGTGCCGCAAGCTCTGAACCTCTTCACCTGGATCATCGCAGCTAGCTAGCTGCAATCGGAGTGACTACTCCTGGCTAACGTCTGTCCCGAAGCAAGCGCCAATTAGCCTGGAGATAGCCGGTAGAATGGGCCTAGCATGGGCTATCTGAAGAGGCCCGTCAACCACTCCTGGGCTACAATACCCGGACCCCTTCTACTGCCGGTACGGGGCACGGAACCCCGCCAATCCTTCACGACTGGACTACCGAATCTGCCACGGCCCGCTAGCTGTCGAGAGCATATTGGACTGTTAGCTGAATAGATCCATCGGACAATTTCTTGGGCCACTATACCTATTTTGACAATTGGACTTGGACCACTCTGCTACTAGAAACCCTACTAATCCATCACGACTGGTCTATCGACGTCACCACATGCGGAGGCTAAAACAGACATTCCTCTGTCGCGACGTCCCTCTAAGGCACTACTATTCGCTTGCTAGCCCCGGCCTGCTAGCTGTCTGAATCGCCGTGTCTCCAGCCAGCCCAACCACTCACTGGATCCCTATGATCACTCAGCTACACATGCCTCTCCCTAATATCAATACGCCTTGTCCATTACTGTCCTGGTCAGTGATTATTGTCTTACTTCACTGTAGAGCCTCTAGTCCTGCTCAATATTCCTTAACCAACCATTTAGGTCCATCTCCCACATATGCGGTGACATCACCTGGTTTAAAAGTCTCTAGAGACAATATCTCTCTCATCATTACTTAATGCCTAGGTTTACCTCCAATGTACTCACATTCTACCATACCTTTGTCTGTACATTATGCCTTGAATCTATTCTATCGCGCCCAGAAACCTGCTCCTTGTACTCTCTGTTCCGACGACCAGTTTTTACTCTACTTTTACTCTCTGTACTAGACGACCAGTTATTTTAGCCTTTAGCCGTACCCTTATCCTACTTCTCATCTGAACCTCTGGTGATGTAGAGGTTAATCCAGGCCCTGCATTGCCTAGCTCCACTCCTACTCCCCATTTTAACCAACCATTTAGTTCCACCTCCCACATATGTGGTGACATAGATATCATCCTAACCAACTTGCCCTCCAAATACACCTCTGCTGTTTTCAACCAAGATCTCAGCATACACTGCCTCATTGCCTGTATCCGTAATGGGTCTGCGGTCAAACGACCACCCCTCATCACTGTCAAACGCTCCCTAAAACACTTCAGCGAGCAGGCCTTTCTAATTGACCTGGCCCAGGAAAACTGGAAGGATATTGACCTCATCCCGTCAGTAGAGGATGCCTGTTTATTCTTTAAAAGTGCCTTCCTCCCCATCGTAAAAAAGCATGCCTCATTAAAAAAAAATAGAACCAGGAACAGATATAGCCCTTGGTTCTCTCCAGACCTGACTGCCCTTGACCGGCACAAAAACATCCTGTGGCGTTCTGCATTAGCATCGAATAGCCCCCGCAACTTTTCAGGGAGGTTAGGAACCGTTATACACAGGCAGTTAGGAAAGCTAAAGCTAGCTTTTTCAAGCAGAAATTTGCATCCTGTAGCACAAACTCAAATGTTCTGGGACACTGTAAAGTCCATGGAGAATAAGGGCATCTCCTCCTAGCTGCCCACTGCACTAGAGCTAGGAAATACTGTCACCACCGATAAATCCACTATAATTGAGAATTTCAATAAACATTTTTCTACGGCTGGCCATGCTTTCCACCTGGCTACCCCTACCAACAGCTCTGCACCCCCCACAGCAACTCGCCCAAGGCTCCCCATTTCTCCTCCACCCAAATCCAGATTGCTGATGTTCTGAAAGAGCGGCAAAATCTGGAACCCTAAAAATCAGCCGGGCTAGACAATCTGGACCCTCTCTTTCTAAAATGATCTGCCGAAATTGTTGCCACCCCTATTACTAGCCTGTTCAACCTCTCTTCTTTCGTATCGTCTGAGATTCCCAAAGATTGGAAAGCTGCCACAGTCATGCCCCTCTTCAAAGGGGAGACACTCTAGACCCAAACTGCTACAGACCTATATCTATCCTACCCTGCATTTCTAAGGTCTTTGAAAGGTCTTCGAAACAGATTACCGACCATTTCGAATCCGTACCTTCTCCGCTATGCAATCTGGTTTCAGAGCTGGTCATGGGTGCACCTCATCCAGGCTCAAGGTCCTAAACGATATCATAACTGCCATCGATAAGAAACATTTCTGTGCAGCCATTTTCATCGACCTGGCCAAGGCTTTAGACTCGGTCAATCACCACATTCTTATTGGCAGACTCAACAGCCTTGGTTTCTCAAATGATTGCCTCGCCTGGTTCACCAACTACTTCTCTGACAGAGTTCAGTGCGTCAAATCGGAGGGCCTGTTGTCCGGACCTCTGGCAGTCTCTATGGGGGTGCCACATGATTCAATTCTCGGACCGACTCTATTCTCTGCATACATTAATGATGTCGCTCTTGCTGCTGGTGATTCTCTGATCCACCTCTACGCAGACGACACCATTCTGTATACTTCCGGCCCTTCTTTGGACACTTAACAACCCTCCAGACGAGCTTCAATGCCATACAACTCTCCTTCCGTGGCCTCCAACTGCTCTTAAAATCAAGTAAAACTAAATGCATGCTCTTCTAACCGATTGCTGCCTACACCTGCCCGCCCGTCCAGCATCACTACTCTGGAAGGTTCTGGCTTAGAATATGTGGACAACTACAAATACCTAGGTGTCTGGTTAGACTCTAAACTGTCGTTCCAGTCTCACATTAAGCATCTCCAATCCAAAATGAAATCTTCCTATTTCGCAACAAAGCATCCTTCACTCATGCTGTCAAAAATACCCTCGTAAAACTGACCATCCTACCGACCCTCGACTTCGTCATTTACAAAATAGCCTACAACACTCTACTCAACAAATTGGATGCAGTCTATCACAGTGCCATCCGTTTTGTCACCAAAGCCCCATATACTACCCACCACTGCGACCTGTACGCCCTCGTTGGCTGGCCGTTGCTTCATACTTGTCGCCAAACCCACTGGCTCCAGGTCATCTACAAGTCTCTGCTAGGTAAAGCCCCTCCTTATCTCAGCTCACTGAGAGACTCATATCTCCCTCACTAGCTTTAAGCACCAGCTGTCAGAGCAGCTCACAGATCACTGCACCTGTACATAGCCCATCCAACTACCTCATCCCCATACTGTATTTATATATTTATCTTGCTCCTTTGCACCCCAGTATCTCTACTTGCACATTCATCTTCTGCACATCTACCATTCCAGTGTTTAATTGCTATATTGTAATTACTAGACCCACCATTTATTGCCTTACCTCCCTTATCCTACCTCATTTGCACACACTGTATATACAGTGGGGCAAAAGTATTTAGTCAGCCACCAATTGTGCAAGTTCTCCCACTTAAAAAGATGAGAGAGGCCTTTAATTTTATTTATAGGTACACTTCAACTATGACAGATAAAATGAGAAAAAAAATCCAGAATTTATTTTTCTTTGCAGGTGACCAAATTCTTATTTTCCACCATAATTTGCAAATAAATTCATTAAAAATCCTACAATGTGATTTTCTGGATTTTCTTTCTCATTTTGTCTGTCATAGTTGAAGTGTACCTATGATGAAAATTACCGGCCTCTCTCATCTTTTTTAAGTGGGAGAAATTGCACAATTGGTGGCTGACTAAATACTTTTTTGCCCCACTGTAGACGTTTTCTACTGTATTATTGACTGTATGATTTTTTATTCCATGTGTAACTCTGTGTTGTTGTATGTGTTGAAAGGCTTTGCTTTATCTTGGCCAGGCCGCAGTTGCAAATGAGAACTCAACTAGCCTACCTGGTTAAATAAAGGTGAAATAAAACGCCTTTTTTTTAATTAAGCGGTACGTTTTTACAGTGATTGTATAATTCTATATAGTCTTTATTTAGTCTATTTTAATTCCATTACTCATATTACAGGAGGTACAGAAGATGTGGATTTGGCGACTTTGCACTTGGTCAAAACAATATGTTGATTCTTTCCAAACAAGGCATTTCTTCGGTTGCATCCAACTTTTTATTTAGACTTTTTTTGGAAGTACATACTGGCCGGGATGGCAGTAATGGAGATAATTGCTCAGCGAATCTCGACTCTTTGGTATGTACTGAACGTATTTTGACATTATTAAGCTTGAAAAGCTGGTGAATGGCAAATTGAATGGCTGCTTCCTGGGCTTAAAGGATAATCACCATATTCAAAGTCTGGTTCTGGTTCACTCCACTCTCATCTTGCCTGTAGTAGCAGTGACCAAAAAACAGCTCTAATTTCCTGTGTGTCCCTGGTCTCTGCAGCTGTTGCAGTCACTCCCTCCCCCTTCCATTTCAACTGTAATCATGTAGCCATGCAAATGTTGTGCGGTGAGAGGTTGTGTTCCCCTCTCCGGGACATTATTCCCAGCTGCCGGAGCCCTTGACTTGACCACCCAGGGGAGGGGAGAACGGGAAGTCATCAGCACTATCACAGCCCAAGCGGGTGCACTCTTCATACCACCAGGCAGCCGCTCCAACTCATAAAGTCCTTGACAACTTGACTAAAACATCCAATTTGCAGTCAGACCCCATTTGGAAATGACAAATAGAAATCTTTAAAAAATATATATATATACAGTATATGCTTGTTTGGCCGACCGAAATGGTAACGGAGAAAAGGGAACCTTTTTTTCTCCCATTGCGCTGCTATTCTACCCACAACATCAAGGATATTCATTGTCTGCCATGTTGGTGGAGTTGGCTGGAATTAGCAACTCCTGGGAGCTGGCGATAATATGTCGGTGGGCACACTAGCACACGCACCCCAGCAGAGGGGTAGGGGGTTGGGGGGGGCCTTTCACACTCCTAATGTGTAATTAGGAGCCATTTTGGAGCACTGCCTTCCACCACCGAAATTAGCTGCCTTTTATTAATCAGGCAGGCCAGCACAATGGCACACTGGGTCCCCCTATAATCTAACACCAAATGTTGTTCTTAATTACAGGGCTGGGGGAGAGGCAGCAAGGAAAGGTCTGGAGCTGTATGTATTGCCCCCCCTCCTCCCATGTATTCTGCTTCCCAACGCTATGCAGAACACACAAACATTAGACTGCACACACACACACACACACACAAAGAAGGCAAATTTAACCTCATAGATGCATGGTCCATGCATTAAACACATTCAAGAAATTTAGAACCAGGAACAGATATAGCCCTTGGTTCTACCCAGACCTGACTGCCCTTAACCAACACAAAAACATCCTATGGCGTTCTGCATTAGCATCGAACAGCCCCCGTGATATGCAGCTGTTCAGGGAAGCTAGAAACCGTTATACACAGGCAGTTAGAAAAGCCAAGGCTAGCTTTTTCAAGCAGAAATTTGTTTCCTGCAACACTAACTCAAAAAAGTTCTGGGACACTGTAAAGTCCATGGAGAATAAGAACACCTCCTCCCAGCTGCCCACTGCACTGAAGATAGGAAACACTGTCACCACTGATAAATCCACCATAATTGAGAATTTCAATAAGCATTTTTCTACGGCTGGCCATGCTTTCCACCTGGCTACTCCTACCCCGGGCAACAGCACTGCACCCCCAACAGCAACTCGCCAAAGCCTTCCCCATTTCTCCTTCTCCCAAATCCATTCAGCTGATGTTCTGAAAGAGCTGAAAAATCTGGTCCCCTACAAATCAGCCGGGCTAGACAATCTGGACCCTTTCTTTCTAAAATTATCTGCCGAAATTGTTGCCACCCCTATTACTAGCCTGTTCAACCGCTCTTTCGTGTCGTCTGAGATTCCCAAAGATTGGAAAGCAGCTGCGGTCATCCCCCTCTTCAAAGGGGGGGACACTCTTGACCCAAACTGCTACAGACCTATATCTATCCTACCATGCCTTTCTAAGGTCTTCGAAAGCCAAGTCAACAAACAGATTACCGACCATTTAGAATCTCACCATACCTTCTCTGCTATGCAATCTGGTTTCTGAGCTGGTCATGGATGCACCTCAGCCACGCTCAAGGTCCTAAACGATATCTTAACCGCCATCGATAAGAAACATTACTGTGCAGCCGTATTCATTTATCTGGGCAAGGCTTTCGACTCTGTCAACCACCACATCCTCATCGGCAGACTCGACAGCCTTGGTTTCTCAAATGATTGCCTCGCCTGGTTCACTAACTACTTCTCTGATAGAGTTCAGTGTGTCAAATCGGAGGGTCTGCTGTCCGGACCTCTGGCAGTCTCTATGGGGGTGCCACAGGGTTCAATTCTTGGACCGACTCTTCTCTGTATACATCAATGAGGTCGCTCTTGCTGCTGGTGAGTCCCTGATCCACCTCTACGCAGACGACACCATTCTGTATACTTCCGGCCCTTCTTTGGACACTGTGTTAACAACCCTGCAGGCAAGCTTCAATGCCATACAACTCTCCTTCCGTGGCCTCCAATTGCTCTTAAATACAAGGAAAACTAAATGCATGCTCTTCAACCGATCGCTACCTGCACCTTCCTGCACCTTCCCGCCTGTCCAACATCACTACTCTGGACGGCTCTGACTTAGAATACGTGGACAACTTCAAATACTTAGGTGTCTGGTTAGACTGTAAACTCTCCTTCCAGACCCATATCAAACATCTCCAATCCAAAGTTAAATCTAGAATTGGCTTCCTATTTCGCAACAAAGCATCCTTCACTCATGCTGCCAAACAATACCCTTGTAAAACTAACCATCCTACCAATCCTCGACTTTGGCGATGTCATTTACAAAATAGCCTCCAATACCCTACTCAACAAATTGGATGCAGTCTATCACAGTGCAATCCGTTTTGTCACCAAAGCCCCATATACTACCCACCATTGCGACCTGTATGCTCTCGTTGGTTGGCCCTCGCTTCATACTCGTCGCGAAACCCTCTGGCTCCATGTCATCTACAAGACCCTGCTAGGTAAAGTCCCCCCTTATCTCAGCTCGCTGGTCACCATAGCATCTCCCACCTGTAGCACACGCTCCAGCAGGTATATCTCTCTAGTCACCCCCAAAACCAATTCTTTCTTTTGCCGCCTCTCCTTCCAGTTCTCTGCTGCCAATGACTGGAACGAACTACAAAAATCTCTGAAACTGGAAACACTTATCTCCCTCACTAGCTTTAAGCACCAACTGTCAGAGCATCTTACAGATTACTGCACCTGTACATAGCCCACCTATAATTTAGCCCAAACAACTACCTCTTTCCCAACTGTATTTTATTTATTTATTTATTTTGCTCCTTTGCACCCCATTATTTTTATTTCTACTTTGCACATTCTTCCATTGCAAAACTACCATTCCAGTGTTTTACTTGCTATATTGTATTTACTTTGCCACCATGGCCTTTTTTGCCTTTACCTCCCTTCTCACCTAATTCGCTCACATTGTATATAGACTTGTTCATACTGTATTATTGACTGTATGTTTGTTTTACTCCATGTGTAACTCTGTGTCGTTGTATCTGTCGAACTGCTTTGCTTTATCTTGGCCAGGTCGCAATTGTAAATGAGAATTTGTTCTCAACTTGCCTACCTGGTTAAATAAAGGTGAAATAAAAATAAATAAAAACACTTGCATGATTTGAAAGGCAGCTCCCCTTGTGAATGAGATCTTCATTTAGTCAGGTCCATTCTACTTTCGGCGCCGACAGAGATGGACGCCTCGCTTGGCGTTCCTAGGAAACTATGCAGTATTTTTTTTTATGTGATACTTCTTACAATGTTACCCCAGAAAATATTTTATTACATACAGTCGGGAGGAACTATAGGATATAAGAGCAACGTCAACTCACCAACATTACGACTTGGAATACGACTTTCCCGAAGCGGATCCTCTGTTTGGCCCACCACCCAGGACAATGGATCGGATCCCAGCCGGTGGCCAAAAACAACGGCGCCGTAGAAGGGGCAGACGGAGCGGTCTTCTGGTCAGACTCTGTAGATGGGCACATCGCGCACCGCTCCCGAGCATACTACTCGCCAATGTCCAGTCTCTTGACAACAAGGTATACGAAATCCGAGCAAGGGTAGCATTCCAGAGAGACATCAGAGACTGTAACGTTCTTTGTTTCACGGAAACATGGCTCACTCGAGACACGCTATCTGAGTCGGTACAGCCACCTGGTTTCTTCACGCATCGCTCCGACAGAAACAAGCATCTCTCTGGTAAGAAGAAGGGCGGGGGTGTATGCCTTATGATTAACAAGACGTGGTGTGATCACAACAACATTCAGGAATTCAAGTCCTTTTGTTCACCTGACTTAGAATGCCTCACAATCAAATGCTGACCGCATTATCTACCAATAGAATTCTCTTCGATCATAATAACAGTCTTGTATTTCCCCCCCCCCAAGCAGACACATCGACGGCCCTATAAGTACTTCATTCGACTCTATGTAAACTGGAAACCACATATCCCGAGGCTGCTTTTATTGTAGCTGGGGATTTTAACAAGGCCAATCTGAAAACTAGGCTCCCCAAATTCTATCAGCATATCGATTGTGCTACCAGGGCGGTCAAAACCCTAGATCGCTCCAACTTCCGGGTTGAGCGGTCGCATCCCCACTTCGGTCCGCAGGTAGTATAACTTTTCATTACATTTCATTACATTTCATTATAGTACAACGGTTTGATTTGTCTAATCTTAGCAATTTCTTCTTACCTAGCTACATAGCCGTCTTTGTATCAAAGATAATTGCGTAATTATCGTATTTCGTCGTCCTAACGTAGTCTACACTGCCATCTGCCCAGCAGCTAGCCAGCTAGCAAACGTCCACCGTCTACCGAATAGCAGCACTGTAGAAACTATTACACTCAACTGAACGACTTGATTAGTGTAGTGTTAGCTAGCTACATAGTTGTCTTTGCTGTCTTCGTATCCTAGATAATTATGTAGTTTAGAGTGTGTAGTCTTAGAGTGATTATCTTAATTTACCGAGGTTAGCTAGCCAGCTATTTGTCGTCCTTAACGTAGGAGACACTGCTAGCTAGCCAACAGCTAGCCAACGTCTACCGAATAGAACTCAACAACCCGGTCGCATTCCGCTTCGCTCCACAGGTAGTATCACATTTTCATTTCATGTCATTACAGTACAACGGTTTGATTTGTTTGATCGTAGCTAGCTACATAGCTAGCTACATAGCCGTCTTTGTATCAAAGATAATTGTGTAGTCTAGAGCGATTTTCTAGGTTAGCTAGCCAGCTATTGTCATTCTTTTAACGCAACGTAACGTAATCAACACTGCTAGCTAGCCAGCTAGCCCCCCGAATAGCAGCACTGTAGAAACTATTACACTCAACGGAACGACTTGATTAGTGTAGTGTCAACAATGCAGCCACTGCCAGCTAGCCTACTTCAGCAGTACTGTATCATTTTAATCATTTTAGTCAATAAGATTCTTGCTACGTAAGCTTAACTTTCTGAACATTCGAGACGTGTAGTCCACTTGTCATTCTAATCTCCTTTGCATTAGCGTAGCCTCTTCTGTAGCCTGTCAACTATGTGTCTGTCTATCCCTGTTCTCTCCTCTCTGCACAGACCATACAAACGCTCCACACCGCATGGCCACGGCCAACCTAATCTGGTGGTCCCAACGCGCACGACCCACGTGGAGTTCCAGGTCTCCGGTAGCCTCTGGAACTGCCGATCTGCGGCCAACAAGGCAGAGTTCATCTCAGCCTATGCCTCCCTCCAGTCCCTCGACTTCTTGGCACTGACGGAAACATGGATCACCACAGATAACACTGCTACTCCCACTGCTCTCTCTTCGTCCGCCCACGTGTTCTCGCACACCCCGAGAGCTTCTGGTCAGCGGGGTGGTGGCACCGGGATCCTCATCTCTCCCAAGTGGTCATTCTCTCTTTCTCCCCTTACCCATCTGTCTATTGCCTCCTTTGAATTCCATGCTGTCTTTGTTACCAGCCCTTTCAAGCTTAACATCCTTATCATTTATCACCCTCCAGGTTCCCTCGGAGAGTTCATCAATGAGCTTGATGCCTTGATAAGCTCCTTTCCTGAGGACGGCTCACCTCTCACAGTTCTGGGCGACTTTAACCTCCCCACGTCTACCTTTGACTCATTCCTCTCTGCCTCCTTCTTTCCACTCCTCTCCTCTTTTGACCTCACACTCTCACCTTCCCCCCCTACTCACAAGGCAGGCAATACGCTCAACCTCATCTTTACTAGATGCTGTTCTTCCACTAACCTCATTGCAACTCCCCTCCAAGTCTCCGACCACTACCTTGTATCCTTTCGCTCTCATCCAACACTTCCCACACTGCCCCTACTCGGATGGTATCGCGCCGTCCCAACCTCCGCTCTCTCTCCCCCGCTACTCTCTCCTCTTCCATCCTATCATCTCTTCCCTCTGCTCAAACCTTCTCCAACCTATCTCCTGATTCTGCCTCCTCAACCCTCCTCTCCTCCCTTTCTGCATCCTTTGACTCTCTATGTCCCCTATCCTCCAGGCCGGCTCGGTCCTCCCCTCCCGCTCCGTGGCTCGACGACTCATTGCGAGCTCACAGAACAGGGCTCCGGGCAGCCGAGCGGAAATGGAGGAAAACTCGCCTCCCTGCGGACCTGGCATCCTTTCACTCCCTCCTCTCTACATTTTCCTCCTCTGTCTCTGCTGCTAAAGCCACTTTCTACCACTCTAAATTCCAAGCATCTGCCTCTAACCCTAGGAAGCTCTTTGCCACCTTCTCCTCCCTCCTGAATCCTCCTCCCCCTCCCCCCTCCTCCCTCTCTGCAGATGACTTCGTCAACCATTTTGAAAAGAAGGTCGACGACATCCGATCCTCATTTGCTAAGTCAAACGACACCGCTGGTTCTGCTCACACTGCCCTACCCTGTGCTCTGACCTCTTTCTCCCCTCTCTCCAGATGAAATCTCGCGTCTTGTGACGGCCGGCCGCCCAACAACCTGCCTGCTTGACCCTATCCCCTCCTCTCTTCTCCAGACCATTTCCGGAGACCTTCTCCCTTACCTCACCTCGCTCATCAACTCATCCCTGACCGCTGGCTACGTCCCTTCCGTCTTCAAGAGAGCGAGAGTTGCACCCCTTCTGAAAAAACCTACACTCGATCCCTCCGATGTCAACAACTACAGACCAGTATCCCTTCTTTCTTTTCTCTCCAAAACTCTTGAACGTGCCGTCCTTGGCCAGCTCTCCCGCTATCTCTCTCAGAATGACCTTCTTGATCCAAATCAGTCAGGTTTCAAGACTAGTCATTCAACTGAGACTGCTCTTCTCTGTATCACGGAGGCGCTCCGCACCGCTAAAGCTAACTCTCTCTCCTCTGCTCTCATCCTTCTAGACCTATCGGCTGCCTTCGATACTGTGAACCATCAGATCCTCCTCTCCACCCTCTCCGAGTTGGGCATCTCCGGCGCGGCCAACGCTTGGATTGCGTCCTACCTGACAGGTCGCTCCTACCAGGTGGCGTGGAGAGAATCTGTCTCCTCACCACGCGCTCTCACCACTGGTGTCCCCCAGGGCTCTGTTCTAGGCCCTCTCCTATTCTCGCTATACACCAAGTCACTTGGCTCTGTCATAACCTCACATGGTCTCTCCTATCATTGCTATGCAGACGACACACAATTAATCTTCTCCTTTCCCCCTTCTGATGACCAGGTGGCGAATCGCATCTCTGCATGTCTGGCAGACATATCAGTATGGATGACGGATCACCACTTCAAGCTGAACCTCGGCAAGACGGAGCTGCTCTTCCTCCCGGGGAAGGACTGCCCGTTCCATGATCCTGCCATCACGGTTGACAACTCCATTGTGTCCTCCTCCCAGAGCGCTAAGAACCTTGGCGTGATCCTGGACAACACCCTGTCGTTCTCAACTAACATCAAGGCGGTGGCCCGTTCCTGTAGGTTCATGCTCTACAACATCCGTAGAGTACGACCCTGCCTCACACAGGAAGCGGCGCAGGTCCTAATCCAGGCACTTGTCATCTCCCATCTGGATTACTGCAACTCGCTGTTGGCTGGGCTGGGCTCCCTGCCTGTGCCATTAAACCCCTACAACTCATCCAGAACGCCGCAGCCCATCTGGTGTTCAACCTTCCCAAGTTCTCTCACGTCACCCCGCTCCTCCGCTCTCTCCACTGGCTTCCAGTTGAAGCCCGCATCCGCTACAAGACCATGGTGCTTGCCTACGGAGCTGTGAGGGGAACGGCACCTCAGTACCTCCAGGCTCTGATCAGGCCCTACACCCAAACAAGGGCACTGCGTTCATCCACCTCTGGCCTGCTCGCCTCCCTACCACTGAGGAAGTACAGTTCCCGCTCAGCCCAGTCAAAACTGTTCGCTGCTCTGGCCCCCCAATGGTGGAACAAACTCCCTCACGACGCCAGGACAGCGGAGTCAATCACCACATTCCGGAGACACCTGAAACCCCACATCTTTAAGGAATACCTAGGATAGGATAAAGTAATCCTTCTCACCCCCCCCCCCCTAATAGATTTAGATGCACTATTGTAAAGTGGCTGTTCCACTGGATGTCATAAGGTGAATGCACCAATTTGTAAGTCGCTCTGGATAAGAGCGTCTGCTAAATTACTTAAATGTAAATGTAAATCACTGTTATTCTAAATCCTGCAACGCATATAAGGCCCTCCCCCGCCCTCCCTTCGGAAAAGCTGACCACGACTCCATTTTGGTGCTCCCTGCCTATAGACAAAAACTAAAACAGGAAGCACCCGCGCTCAGGTCTGTTCAATGCTGGTTCGACCAATCGGATTCCACGCTTCAAGATTGTTTCGATCACGTGGACTGGGATATGTTCCGCATTGCGGAAAACAATAACATTGATGAATACGCTGATTCGGTGAGCGAGTTTATTAGCAAGTGCATCGGTGACCCACAGCGTCTATTAAAACATTCACCAACCAGAAACAGTGGATTGACGGCAGCATTTGTGCAAAACTGAAAGCGCGAACCACTGCTTTTAATCAGGGCAAGGTGACCGGAAACATGAACAAATACAAACAGTGTAGCTATTCCCTCCGCAAGGCAATCAAACAAGCTAAGAGTCAGTATAGAGACAAAGTAGAGTCACAATTCAATGGCTCGGACATGAGAGTTATGTGGCAGGGTCTACAGTCAATCACGGACTACAAAACAAAAACCAGCCCCGTCGCGGACCACGATGCCTTGCTCCCAGACAGACTAAACAACTTTTTTGCTTGCATTGAGGACAATACAGTGCAACTGACACGGCCCGCTACCAAAACCTGTGGGCTCTCCTTCACTGTAGCAAATGTGAGTAAAACATTTAAACGTGTTAACCCTCTCAAGGCTGCAGGCCCAGACGGCATCCCCGGCTGCGTCCTCAGAGCATGCGCAGACCAGCTGGCTGGTGTGTTTACAGACATATTCCATCAACTCGTATCCCAGTCTGCTGTTCCCACATGCTTCAAGAGGGCCACCATTGTTCCTATTCCCAAGAAAGCTAAGGTAACTGAGCTAAATGACTACCGCCCTGTAGCACTCACTTCCGTCATCATGAAGTGCTTTGAGTGACTAGTCAAGGACCATATGACCTCCACCCTACCTGACACCCTAGACCCACTCCAATTTACTTACCGCCCCAATAGGTCCACAGACGACTCAATTGCCATCACACTGCCCTAACCCATCTGGACAAGAGGAATACCTAGGTAAGAATGCTGTTCATCGATTACGCTCAGCATAACACCATAGTACCCTCCAAGCTCGTCATCAAGCTCGAGACCCTGGGTCTCGACCCCTCCCTGTGCAACTCGGTCCAGGACTTCCCGACGGATCGCCCCCAGGTGGTGAGGGTAGGTAACAACATCTCCACCCCGCTGTTGCTCAACACGGGGTCCCCACAAGGGTGCGTTCTCAGCCCTCTCCTGTACTCCCTGTTCACCCACGACTGTGTGGCCATGCACGCCTCCAACTCAATCATCAAGTTTGCAGATGACACAACAGTGGTGGGCTTGATTACCAACAACGACGAGTCGACCTACAGGGAGGAGGTAAGGGCCCTCGGAGTGTGGTGTCAGGAAAATAACCTCACACTCAATGTCAACAAAACAAAGGAGATGATCGTGGACTTCAGGAAACAGCAGCGGGAGCAGCCCCCTATCTACATTGACGGAACAGTAGTGGAGAGGGTGGAAAGTTAAGTTCCTCGGCGTACACATCACGGACAAACTGAAGTGGTCCACCCACACAGACAGTGTGGTGAAGAAGGCGCAGCAGTGCCTCTTCAACCTCAGAAGGCTGAAGAAATTTGGCTTGTCACCATAAACACTCACAAACTTTTACAGATGCACAATCGAGAGAATCCTGTCGGGCTGTATCGCCGCCTGGTAACCGTAAGGCTCTCCAGAGGGTAGTGAGGTCTGCACAACGCATCACCAGGTGCAAACTACCCGCCCTCCAGGACAACTACACCACACGATGTCACAGGAAGGTCAAAAAGATCATCAAGGACAACAACCACCAGAGCCACTGCCTGTTCACCCCGCTATCATCCAGAAGGCGAGGTCAGTACAGGTGCATCAAAGCGGGGGCCGAGAGACTGAAAAACAGCTTCTATCTCAAGGCCATCAGACTGTTAAACAGCCAACACTAACATTGAGTGGCTGCTGCCAACATACTGACTCAACTCTAGCCACTTTAATAATGAAAAAATTGATGTAATCAATTTATCACTAGCCACTTTATATAATGCTTACATACCCTACATTACTCATCTCATATGTATTTACTGTACTCTATATCATCTACTGCATCTTACCTATGCCGTTCGGGCATCACTCATTCATATATTTTTTATGTACATATTCGTATTCATTCCTTTACACTTGTGTGTATATGGTAGTTGTGAAATTGTTAGGTTATATTATTTGTTAGATATTAGTGCATGGTCGGAACTAGAAGCACAAGCATTTCGCTACACTCGCATTAACATCTGCTAACCATGTGTATGTGACAAATACATTTGATTTGGATTTTGATTTGATAATTATTGGCACCCTTCATAAATGATGAGCAAAAATACCATAAAATAAATCATACAAATAACGAGCCATATTTCATGCTACAAAAAAATGGAAAATGTTCAGAGAAAGAGATGTTGTTTACACTACTGTTCAAATGTTTGGGGTCACACAATTTCCTTGTTTTCCATGAAAACATACATGAAATGAGTTGCAAAATGAATGGGAAATATAGTCAGATGTTGACAAGGTTATAAATAATGATATTAATTGAAATAATAATTGTCCTTCAAACTTTTATTTGAATCCTCCATTTACAGCAATTACAGCCTTGCAGACCTTTGGCATTATAGTTGTCAATTTGTTGAGGTGATCTGAAGATATTTCACCCCATGCTTCCTGAAGCACATCCCACAAGTTGGATTGGCTTGATGGACACTTCTTACATACCATACGGTCAAGCTGCTCCCACAACAGCTCAATAGGGTTGAGATTCGGTGACTGTGCTGGCCACTCCATTATAGACAGAATACCAGCTGACTGCTTCTTCCCTAGATAGTTCTTGCATAGTTTGGAGCTGTGCTTGAGGTCATTGTCCACTTGTAGGAGGACATTGGCTCCAATTAAACACTGTCCACTTGGTATGGCATGGCAAAATGAAGTGATAGCCTTCCCTCTTCATGATAACTTTTACTCTGTTCAAATATCCCACTTCACCACCACCAAAGCACCCCCAGACCCTCACATTGCCTCCATGCTTGACAGATGGCATCAAGCAGTCCTCCAGAATCTTTTCAGATTTTCTGCGTATCACGAATGTTCTTCTTTTTGATCCGTTCTTTTGCCCATCTTAATCTTTTCTTTTTATTGGCCAGTCTGAGATATGGCTTTGTCTTTGCAACTCTGCCAAGAAGGCCAACATCCAGGAGTCGCCTCTTCACTGTTGACGTTGAGACTGGTGTTTTGCGGGTACAATTTAATGAAGCTGCCAGTTGAGGACTTGTGAGGCATCTGTTTCTCAAACTAGACACTTTAATGTACTTGTCCTCTTGCTCAGTTGTGCACCGGGGCCTCCCACTCCCCTTTTTATTTTGGTTAGAGCCAGTTTGCGTTGTTCTGTGAAGGGAGTAGTACACAGCGTTGTACAAGATCTTCAGTTTCTTGTCAATTTCTCACATGTAATAGCCTTCATTTCTCAGAACAAGAATAGACTGACGAGTTTCAGAAGAAAGTTATTTGTTTTTGGCCATTTTTAGCCTGTAATCAAACCCACAAATGCTGATGCTCCAGATACTCAACTAGGCCAGTTTTAGGACAACAGTTTTCAGCTGTGCTAACATAATTGCAAAAGGGTTTTCTAATGATTAATTAGCATTTTAAAATGATAAACTTGGATTAGCTAACACAATGTGCCATTGGAACACTGGAGTGATGGTTACTGATAATAGGCCTCTGTACGCCTAAGTAGATATTCCATAAAAAATCTGCCGCTTCCAGCTACAATAGTCATTTACAACATTAACAATGTCTAAACTGTAATTCTGATCAATTTGATGTTATTTTAATGGACAAAAAAAAGATGACTTTTCTTTCAAAAACGAGGACATTTCAAAGTGACCCCAAACTTTTGAATGGTTGTGTATATATATTAAAGATAGGGGCCAAAATGATTTGCACCCGCTTTCAGTGCTCCAGCATCTTACTACTCTCTTGAGAATAACGTGTGTGTGGCCAAAGAGCTATATTTTCATGTCATCTGACCATAGAGTTTGATAAACGGCATTGGGACTTGGACTGGAACCGGTGCTATGGTCAGATGACATGGAAGATAGAGCTCTCTGGCCATGGATACTAGTTGTGGATTGGCCGTTGAAAAACGGAAGCATATGCAGAAAAGTACCTAATACCTACGGTAAAATATGGTGGAGGATCTTTGAGGTTATGGGGCTATTTTGCTTCCACTGCTCCAGGGGTCCTTGTTAAGGTCAACGGCATTATGATTTATTTATTTTTATAGGTCTGTTTTTCCTCATCTTTATCAAGGCCACCAATAATTATGGACCTGACTGTATGTGATTACAAGTACTGGCCATCCATGTTTAGTGTAAGTGCTGTGACCCTGAGTAGTGTGATGCTGATGCACTCATGACTAGTGAAGAGTGCCAACATGGGTGTGTCTTCTAGGCTCATGTGGGATACATAGAGTATATTCCTGTAGCAATGGGGCCCAGTGAATAATTAATGGACATGGTAAAACATTACCATTCAAGGAGTTCGAGAGAAATCCATTCATAGGGGTAGAGCTAGGTCAATGTTGGAATCTCAAATTTGATCATTTACAGGGCATTCGGAAAGTATTCAGACCCCTTGACTTTTTCCAACATTTTGTTATGTTACAGCCTTATTCTAAAATTGATTATTGTTTTTTCAATCTACACACAATACCCCAAATAATGACAAAGTAAAAACAGGTTTTTAGAAATGTTTGCTAATTTATTAAAAACATGACATTTAAATATGACATTTACATAAGTATTCAGACCCTTTACTCAGTACTTTGTTGAAGCACCTTTGGCAGCGATGTTCGTTCGGGTTCAAGTCCGGGCCACTCAAGGACATTCAGAGACTTGTCCCGAAGCCACTCTTGCGTTGTGTGCTTAGGGTCATTGTCCTATTGGTAGGTGAACCTTCGCCCCAGTCTGTTGTACTGAGCACTCTGGAACAGGTTTTCATCAAGGATCTCTCTGGACTTTGCTCCGTTCATCTTTCCCTCGATCCTGACTAGTCGCACAGTCAATGCCGCTGAAAAACATCCCCACAGCATGATGTTGCCAGCACCATGCTTCACTGTACGGATGGTGCCAGGTTTCCTCCAGATGTGATGCTTGGCATTCAGGCCAAAGAGTTCAAACTTGGTGTCATCAGACCAGAGAATCTGGTCTGAGAGTCTTTAGATACCTTTTGGCAAACTCCTACCGGGCTGTCATGTGCCTTTACCACCATAAAGGCCTGATTGGTGGAGTGCTGCAGAGATGGTTGTCCTTCTGGAACGTTCTCCAATCTCCACAGAGGAACTCTGGAGCTATGTCAGAGTGACCATCGGGTTCTTGTTCACCTCCCTGACCAAGGCCCTTCTCCCCTGATTGCTCAGTTTTGCCGGGCGGCCAGATCTAGGAACAATCTTGGTGGTTCCAAACTTCTTCCATTTAAGAATGACGGAGGACACTGTGTTCTTGGGGAACTTCAATGCTGAAGAAATGTTTTTGTACCCTTCCCCATATCTGTGCCTCGACACAATCCTGTCTCTGAGCTCTACGGACAATTATTTTGACCTCATGGCTTGGTATTTGCTCTGACATGCACTGTCAACTGTGGCAACTTACAGGTGTGTGTGCCTTTCCAAATCATGTCCATTGAATTTACCACAGGTGGTCAATTTGTAGAAACATTTCAAGAATGATCAATGGAAACAGAATGCCCCTGAGCTAAATGTGAAGTCACATAGCAAAGGGTCTGAATACTTATGTAAATAATGTATTTCTGTTTTTCAAAAATCTAAATTTGCCACAATTTCTAAAAACCTGTTTTCGCTTTGTCATTATAGGGTATTGTGTGTAGATGGATGATAACAAATGTGTCATTCTCTCTTTTATCCATTTTAGAATAAGGCTGTAACGTAACAAAATGTCGGTCCTGAATACTATCCCGAATGCACTGTACGTAGATAGTGACACACAGTGCTTATTCTGAATCGCTACCACCTACATAAAACAAACTCCCTCCAAACCTCTCCCAAATGCCCTTCGCTGCATGGCAGAAGAAAAACACCATCCTCTCTTCCATTCCGAGAAGAGCATCTGATTGCTTTCAACAGGCGATCAGTGGATGACACTGGTCCTTCCTTTGTCCGCTAGCCGCACTGCAGTGGGAGTTGTCGCAACGCCGAGGTCAATAATTCCTGTAAAAGCTATAGTCGGCATCTCAAATGGCACCATATATAAATCAAATCAAATTTTATTTGTCACATACACATGGTTAGCAGATGTTAATGCGAGTGTAGCGAAATGCTTGTGCTTCTAGTTCCGACAATGCAGTAATAACCAACGAGTAATCTAGCTAACAATTCCAAAACTACCACCTTATACACATAAGTGTAAAGGGATAAAGAATATGTACATAAAGATATATGAATGAGTGATGGTACAGAGCGGCATAGGCAAGATGCAGTAGAAGGTATCGAGTACAGTATATACATATGAGATGAGTATGTAAACAAAGTGGCATAGTTTAAAGTGGCTAGTGATACATGTATTACATAAAGATGCAGTAGATGATATACAGTATATACATATACATATGAGATAAATAATGTAGGGTATGTAAACATTATATTAATTAGCATTGTTTAAAGTGGCTAGTGATATATTTTACATCAATTCCCATTATTAAAGTGGCTGGAGTTGAGTCAGTGTGTTGGCAGCAGCCACTCAATGTCCGTGGAGGCTGTTTAACAGTCTGATGGCCTTGAGATAGAAGCTGTTTTTCAGTCTCTCGGTCCCAGGTTTG
The DNA here is from genome assembly GCF_021184085.1 of Oncorhynchus gorbuscha. Lineage (NCBI taxonomy): Eukaryota > Metazoa > Chordata > Actinopteri > Salmoniformes > Salmonidae > Oncorhynchus > Oncorhynchus gorbuscha. The sequence continues at coordinate 53,375,692 of NC_060177.1, read as the reverse complement.
ATGCACCTGTACTGACCTCGCCTTCTGGACGATAGCGGGATGAACAGGAAGTGGCTCGGGTGGTTGTTGTCCTTGAAGATCTTTATGGCCTTCCTGTGACATCGGGTGGTGTAGGTGTCCTGGAGGGCAGGCAGTTTGCCCCCGGTGATGCGTTGTGCAGACCTCACTACCCTCTGGAGAGCCTTAGGGTTGTGGGCGGAGCAGTTGCCGTACCAGGCGGTGATACAGTCCGACAGGATGCTCTCGATTGTGCATCTGTAGAAGTTTGTGAGTGCTTTTGGTGACAAGCCAAATTTCTTCAGCCTCCTGAGGTTGAAGAGGCGCTGCTGCGCCTTCTTCACGATGCTGTCTGTGTGGGTGGACCAATTCAGTTTGTCTGTGATGTGTACGCCGAGGAACTTAAAACTTACTACCCTCTCCACTACTGTTCCATCGATGTGGATAGGGCGGGGGGGGTGTTCCCTCTGCTGTTTCCTGAAGTCCACAATCATCTCCTTAGTTTTGTTGACGTTGAGTGTGAGGTTATTTTCCTGACACCACACTCCGAGGGCCCTCACCTCCTCCCTGTAGGCCATCTCGTCGTTGTTGGTAATCAAGCCTACCACTGTTGTGTCGTCTGCAAACTTGATGATTGAGTTGGAGGCGTGCGTGGCCACGCAGTTGTGGGTGAACAGGGAGTACAGGAGGGGGCTCAGAACGCACCCTTGTGGAGCCCCAGTGTTGAGGATCAGCGGGTGGAGATGTTGTTACCTACCCTCACCACCTGGGGGCGGCCCGTCAGGATGTCCAGTACCCAGTTGCACAGGGCGGGGTCGAGACCCAGGGTCTCGAGCTTGATGACGAGCTTGGAGGGTACTATGGTGTTAAATGCTGAGCTGTAGTCAATGAACAGTATTCTCACATAGGTATTCCTCTTGTCCAGATGGGTTAGGGCAGTGTGCATGAGATTGCATCGTATGTGGACCTATATGGGCGATAAGCAAATGCACTATATAAGGAATAGGGTTTGATTTGGGGGACACGCCCATAGTCTGCTTTTGGGATTCGTTAGACGGCACACGTGACAAGAGAGCCTGTCACTCAAAGCGTTATTGACTGGGTGTGTACTAGGGGACAGAAAAAGAAGTGGGAGCAGCGTGTCAATGAGGGCCAGAGGTGTCTCTGGTGTTATGACCACATTGGAGTGCCAAATGGCGCAGCTGCAATCACAGAGAGCAGAGGGACTAGGAGGACACTGGTGTATAAGGACATTATACACTAATCATATTCAGGTATAGAAAGACCAAACTGTAAAATAATAAATACAACAAATATAAAATAAAGACCTGGGTCCATATTCACATAACAACGATTCAGAGTAGGAGTGTTGATATAGGATCAGATTTATCTTTTAGATCATGGTGAATGCAATTATATGGACAAATGGACCTGATCCTAGATCAGCACAGCTGCTTCGCGACACTTTGTGAAGACAGACTCTGCTTTCCCCTCAACAAAAGAAAAAAAAGACTTTATAACAAAGTTACTTTCTAAATGGTTCAGAACCCATAGTTTATAAGCATGTTGTGTAGGTCTATATAGATCTGGAAAAACTTTGTTGCAGTGATCAGGGTTGACTTTCCAGCCAGTTTTAATATTGCATCGACTGTCGTGCTTCTAAGTGTGCCCCCATATTGTCACCCACCTCAGGTCTCCACAGGGTTTCCTGGCAGGGGAGGTGGGGGCCTGGCAGGGGAGGTAAGGGAGGAAAAAGGGCTGTGCTGTCTCTCTGACTGTGAGCCACTGGGGATCGCAGGCAAGCTATGCGACCGAAGGTGCACTGAAGCCTGAGTGTGACACCTGGGCTGTCTGTCACAGGGCTACAAACACAAACTTATGTGGCACATGACAGGACAGCAGTTGAGGCTGCAGCACTAGAAATAAAGACCCGGGCGACAGCGTGGAGGAGGTGCACACGGCTAAACAGGCCTCCATCGACCACTGGAATCCCAGCCTGTCTCTCTCGCCTTCTCTCTCTCTTAAAACATGTCAGGTTCCTACTGGGTTCAGGTCCACAGCCATAGGCGTCTGAAGGGACTGCCTGTGAAGTGTGACTGGCTCAGAGGAGGGGAGCTGGTGTGCTGCAGTCAGAGCAGTCAGACAGAGCTGCATGAGGAAACAGAGACGAACAGGCTCTTAAGATGAATTTCCCTCTCCGCATTACTAAACTAAACTGATATCCAATTATGTTCCCCACATTGACAGGCTAACCGAGCAGTGGTGAGGCGCTCCAGCTCTGCAGCCGGCACAGCGTTGGACCGGAGTGTCAGAATTGGCCAGGCGCGAGGCAGGACCTTGAAACCCCCAGGACCTTGAAGGAGATGTCACGAGGAGGCCGGAGTAAGTCCGCCAATTGACTGAGCGATGGTCCACACACTTGTCTGAAAGAATGACATTGCCGAGGGGGGAAAGACACAATTTTATCATTCAGCACCATTCACACCCTCTCTCCCTGTCAAGCATGCCATATGTCCCCATCACAGGTTGCCCTGCTGGCTTATCGAGTGTGACAGGGCTATTCACACAATGCTCCCAATCAGACAGAATTGTCTGCAGAAAGAAAGGAGGGGGGGGTAACAAAAACGCTGCCACCATGGCACAGTGACGGGCTGTCAGACAGAGGTCACCAACCTCCACAGGGCTCGGGCTGAGGACCTGCCAGCTGAGGGAGAGGGGCAAAGGTCAGGGGTCAAGATTTGAAGACACAAGGTACACAACCACACACACAGTCCAGTCACTGTATAATGCAGTGAAAGGACAACTGGGTTCATGCGTGTGCGTGTGTAACAATGGCAGTCTAGTCACCAGTCCATTTTCCTAACCCCCGGACCATACCAGCCCTTTAATATGCTTCATGCCAATCTTCCTACGTGCTGGGACAACTAAAAGTCAAACATCACTGAGGGAAACTTAAAGGATTGTATCAGGAGGCTATCTTCCTTTTCCTGGGTTGTAGGGAAATGTTTACTTTGATATTAAAACATCCCTGCGGTGCTTAGCCACTCAGACCCAGACACAACAACACTGCAGATTAACATATTCCCCCCCGATTGATAATATGCATGGACAAACAAATCAGAGAGCAGAGCAAGAGGGAAAATAGAAGAGCGACAGCCGGTGGAGAGACAATATCACCTGATCTGTCGCATCTTGAAAGGAGAAGGGATGCCTCACCTCAAGTCGTTTTTTTATATATTTTTTTAAAAAATTTAGAGATCGAAACTTCCTGGTACATTTTGATATGAAAGGGTTCTGAGAAATGATTGCTAATCTATGCAGAAAAGCAATCAGCGACTCATTCATAATGCATGAAAAAAAAAGAGATACCAATTTTGCAACGCTTTCAGATTTGAGATGTTATCGTGAATGCAGCGGATGAAATATGAACACTCCTACCTGTCCCATAGTAATTACATGTGGTCTAAACAGGCAGTGGGAGAGAGAGAAGGACTGGTGAGAAATAGATGGGGGGTGGGGGAGTAATTGTGTGTGTGGCCCCCAGTGGAGCACAGAACAGCAGGATATAGGGATGTGGACACAGAGCTTGTAATGGGGATGAGTGCGTTTCCCCGATCTATGGATCCCATTTTCCCCCGCTTGATTTCTTCATTTTAAAAAGGCACAGTGCAGTCAAAATTCTGTTTTTTCCTGTGTTTAATATCATATTATACAATAGCTGATGAACATAACACTGTAAAAGTGTGAACACATTTGATCAGTGTTATTTCCTGATAGTTGCTGGTTGAAAAATAAAATCTACACGGGACCTTTCAATCAGCAGGTTTGCACGGGCAGGAGGTTCAGTTTTCCATAGTGACATCACCATGCAGTAAATTGATTAACAGACCAATAAAGAGAGTTCCAAGCCTCTCTGCCAATAATAGCTGGTTTTCAGATTTCCTCTCCCCACACCACTTATTGCATGAGAAGGTTTTTGGCTGAAAAGCTATTTTTACACATTTCAATGGAAATCTATTACTGTAAGGTACTTAAATTGTGAAATCATGTTATTTTGATGTAAAAATGCCTCCCATTGGGCCTTTAATGCTGCCTTTTAAGTATGACCGGTTGACATAGGGTTTTTATTGTCCATCAAACCACACTGTGGCGGCACGTGATTAAATACAAAGATCAACATCTACCACTCAAAACCTCGGAGACAAACAGACACAGCAGGATGCAATGAATTGGCAACTATTCCAGGGGAAATGAGTGTATTTTCAATTCAAAAGGCAGTTCAAAGTATGCATTGTTAGAGTACGCGCGTCTCTTATTAAATTAACGCTAATAACATTTGTGCTTGGATATTTTGGTTCTTTAGAGAGCCAAATGTAATTACATTGAGTTCTTCTCAACGCGGGATGGTAGCATGACGAAAGGATTGGCATCCGATTTGGCGTCGCTGCATTTCGAATACTAGACGCAACGAATTGTGCATATTTCCGATTGAAGCGTAATAACAGAGATCAAGATAAATCACTTAAATTGAGGTAATAATATCACAAGTGAGCAAGTTCAATATTCACCCAAATTCTAAAGTAGATACCGTTCGTTCTACAGAAGACAACCACACAACCTGAGAAATCATTATTGGCAATGTTTCTTGGGGGGGGGGGGGTTGACTTTCTACAGGGTCGGTTAAGCTGCTTTAGAGTTGAGTTGAACTTGGCTCGTTCAGTAGAAGCCTTTAATATATATATTTTTTTTTAACAGAGCCTTGAGCGGCCCCTTCCACAACACAGGCGGGGGGGGGGATAAAATACAGCTTCAGTACATCCTCTCACTCTTTTTAAAAAGCAGAGGAGACAGATCTTTCACAACTTTAATGTCAAGACGACACCTGAAAGCCTGTGTGAAGAGCAAAAACGCTGCCAGATTTCATGTTTCAACATTCCCGGCAACTTTGCCATAAGGGATTTGCTGTTAAAACAAGGAGAGCATGGATGAGGGGTGGTATACAAATCAATGAGGCTCTTCAAAAGGCAACAAGAAAAAGAGAGGCCTTAGCCTGCAATTAAATAAGAGAGCTGCCGGCACTAAGGGGATGACATACTACCGTGCAGGTGTCCTTCACTACTTCACAAAATCAATTACCCGATCAATGCAATGACATGATACAATTCCATGATGGAATATGGTATGTGGAGTGGAAAACCAGTCATGGTTTGAACTCGGATTAACTCATGTGATAGTCAAAAGAGTGTCCCATTGCTTTTCCACAAAGTGGCACCAATGTTTCAGACCTCTTTAAACGAAGGGTGGGGAATTCTGTCACAGATTCCACCACACCCCGCTGGCCTTAATTGGGTCAGCAGACCCCTGCTTTCATCACAATCAGTCGCCCCCTGCCCCCCTCCACCCCTATCACTTCCCCCAAAAGGGCAACCTCCCCGCAGGAGGGTCACAGAGCACGTAATGAGTGAGAGGGGTCGCAGGCTAGACCCGCGAGGGCTTTCAGAGGCTGATGTCTGTCAGCCCTGTTTGTCGGTCCGTGCGTCTGTCTGGCGACCTCTCACCCTGACATATAGATGTACTCTACATATACACACGCCATCACATATAGATCTACTCTATACACACACCATCACCTCTCACCCTGACATATAGATGTACTCTACATATACACACGCCATCACATATAGATCTACTCTATACACACACCATCACCTCTCACCCTGACATATAGATGTACTCTACATATACACACGCCATCACATATAGATCTACTCTATACACACACTATCACCTCTCACCCTGACATATAATGTACTCTATACACACACCATCACCTCTCACCCTGACATATAGATGTACTCTACATATACACACCATCACCTCTCACCCTGACATATAGATGTACTCTACATATACACACCATCACCTCTCACCCTGACATATAATGTACTCTATACACACACCATCACCTCTCATCCTGACATATAGATGTACTCTACATATACACACCATCACCTCTCACCCTGACATATAGATGTACTCTACATATACACACCATCACCTCTCACCCTGACATATAATGTACTCTATACACACACCATCACCTCTCACCCTGACATATAATGTACTCTATACACACACCATCACCTCTCACCCTGACATATAGATGTACTCTACATATACACACCATCACCTCTCACCCTGACATATAGATGTACTCTACATATACACACGCTATCACATATAGATCTACTCTATACACACACTATCACCTCTCACCTTGACATATAGATCTACTCTATACACACACCAGCACCTCTCACCCTGACATATAGATCTACTCTATACACACACCATCACCTGACATATAGATGTACTATACACACACCATACACCATCACCTCTCACCCTGACATATAATGTACTCTATACACACACCATCACCTATCACCCTGACATATAGATGTACTCTATACACACACCATCACCTCTCACCCTGACATATAGATGTACTCTATACACACACCATCACCTCTCACCCTGACATATAGATGTACTCTACATATACACACGCTATCACATATAGATCTACTCTATACACACACTATCACCTCTCACCTTGACATATAGATCTACTCTATACACACACCATCACCTCTCACCCTGACATATAGATCTACTCTATACACACACCATCACCTCTCACCCTGACATATAATGTACTCTATACACACACCATCACCTCTCACCCTGACATATAGATCTACTCTATACACACACCATCACCTCTCACCCTGACATATAATGTACTCTATACACACACCATCACCTCTCACCCTGACATATAGATGTACTCTATACACACACCATCACCTCTCACCCTGACATATAATGTACTCTATACACACACCATCACCTCTCACCCTGACATATAGATGTACTCTACATATACACACGCTATCACATATAGATCTACTCTATACACACACCATCACCTCTCACCCTGACATATAGATCTACTCTATACACACACCATCACCTCTCACCCTGACATATAATGTACTCTATACACACACCATCACCTCTCACCCTGACATATAATGTACTCTATACATACACCATCACCTCTCACCCTGACATATAGATGTACTCTACATATACACACGCTATCACATATAGATCTACTCTATACACACACTATCACCTCTCATCCTGACATATAGATGTACGCTATAGACATTCCTACAGTCAGCTTGCCAATTGCACACTCCCTCAAAACGTGAGACATCTGTGGCATTGGGTTTGAACATTTTTGAGTGACCTTTTATTGTCCCCAGCACAAGGTGCACCTGTGTAATGATCATGCTGTTCAATCAGCAACTTGATATGCCACACCTGTCAGGTGGATGGATTATTTTGGCAAAGGAGAAATGCTCACTAACCGAGATGTAAACAAATGTGTGCACAACATTTGAGAGAAATACACGTTTTGTGGGTATGGAACATTTCTGGGATTTTTATTTCAGCTCAAGAAACACGGGACCAACACTTTACATGTTGTGTTTATATTTTTGTTCAGGGTAGATACCAATATAATGAACTGCAAGGAAAAACATGCATACGCAAATATTAGTCATGGTCAAGAACTATGTGACATCTTGTCAGTCAGTTCCAATTGTGTGTTGAAAGTGAATGGATCCTGGGCGGCGCCGTGGTCTATGGCACTGCATCGCATGTGCCACCAGAGATTCTGGGTTCGAGCCCAGGCTCTATCGCAGCCGACCGCGACTGGGACGGTACACAATTGGCCCAGCTTTGCCTGGGTTAGGGAGGGTTCGGTCGGCAGGGATATCCTTGTCTCATCGTGCACTAGCGACTCCTGTGGTGGGCCGGGCGCAGTGCACGCTGACCAGGTTGCCAGGTGTATGGTGTTTCCTCCGACACATTGGTACGGCGGGTTGGATGTGCATTGTGTCAAGAAGCAGTGTGGCTTGGTTGGGTTGTGTTTCTGAGGACGCGTGGCTCTCGACCTTCACCTCTCCCGAGTCCGTACAGGAGTTGCAACGATGAGACAAGACTAACTACTACCAATTGGGGAAAATAAAGGGGTTCAAAATTAAATTAAAATGAGAAAGTGAATGGCCCCTGACAACATTTCACCAACTTGTTGAGAACAGAGGCATGATTAGAGGCATGATTGGTGCCGCAGTGATCATGATACACGACCACTCCATTTCACACACAAAATTAACCATCGCATTACTCTTGCATGAGCAGTAAAACTTCTGCATTCCTTATTACTCTCCCACAATGATTCAAACGGCACACCGTGAAAACAAAACCACCCCCCAAAAAATTACCATTTTACATCTCTCTTATCTCCTGGGACAAGGCTTTTAGGCTTGGATAGTGTTCTCATTTCATCTCCAGTGTTGACATTCTCCCTCTATCCTTGACCCCCTTTCCGTGCTCCCGCTGTTATCTGAAATAATGTCAGGGTCTCCTTAGAATCTATTCATCAGAGCAGAAAGAAGCGGGCGCTGACATTGATAAAAGAAAACATCTGTGCCACAGGGGTAAAAGGGAGAGAGAGAGAGAGAGAGGGATGAGAAAGGGGGTCTTCAAATGAAACGGGCGTGACTGGGCAAGCTTTCTCCCTCTTCTCCCCCCCTTGTCAATGCCATTTCAATTGAAAAGCGCAGTGGTAATTAAATTGCAGCAGGGGTTAGGGGCGACTGTGCCGAGCAGTGACGGGGGCTGCCCTGACATACAGATGACACAATTCAGGGGGATGGAAGGGGCGACAGGCGGAAAGGGGTGGTGGGGGAATGTGACAAATGGTGTTCATTCATATACAATGGCCAGGTCCACACTACTCAATCTTCATGACATTTAAAATTAAATAAAAATGGAAATTCAAGACTCAGATATCCCCAACTGACCTTTTCCAAAATGAGAGGTTTTTCTATACTCAGCTAATCCATATCTTACTGTATACGCAGCATAGGCAGACAATTCTGTTCTGCTTAGGGGGTGAGCAGTTACGGAAAACGATTGGAACAAATTTGTCAGAACAAATGGAAGCGTGAGTCTCTGCACGCCACAGAGCTGTTTATCCACATTAGAGGGAAGCTATTCCAGAGGCTCCCTGAAGAGCCTTACCGATCCAGCCTCCACTTCCTCATGTCCTACACCACTTTTCTCACTAAACATTAAAAATGATCAAAAACAAACTAAGATCAAAACATGGGATGCATATGTACTGTTACACATTTAGCAATTCAAGATACAGTGGGTATCATAAGTATTAAACCCCCTTGGATTGTTCACATTTTATTGGTGTTATAAAGTGGGATTAAAATTAATTTAATTGCTCTTTTTTGTCAATGTCTACACAAAACACTAATGCCAGAGTGGAAGAAAAATGTTACTTAAAAAAAAAGATTAATGAAAAATCACCACCAAGTCAATACACCTTTGGCAGCGATTAAAGTTCTTAGAGGCTAGCCCAAGAAGACGAAGAACTTTACACACCTGGATTGTGCAATATTTGCCCATTATTCTTTTCAACATTCTTCAGGCTCTGTCAAGAGATCATGACTAGACAGCAATTTTCAAGCCTTGCCAGAGATTTTCAAGCAGATTGAAGTCAAAACTATCTTGGCCAGGAACATTCACTGTCTTCATGGTAAGCAACTCCATTGTAGATTTGGCCTTGTGTTGTATGTTATTTTCCTGCTGAAAGTTGAACTCCTCTCCCACATGTGGTGTAAAGCAGGTATTCCTCTATAATCGTTCCTGTGCTTAGTTCGATCTCCCATCACAGCCATTAGCGGTTCTAACATCACAATGGTGACATCCCTGAGCAGTTTCCTTACTGTCATGCAGCTCACTTCAGAAGGACAACTATATTTGCTGTCTCTGGGTAGTTTAATAAATCATCCACAGCATAATTATTAACTTGACCATGCTTGAAGTGATATTCAATGTCTGATTTGTTATTGTTACCCATCTGCCAATCACTGCCCTTCTTTATGAGGCTCCCTGGTCTTTGTAGTTGAATCTGGACTTAACATTCTATACTTGACTGGATGGACCATGTAACTTTGTGATTTGTTAAGTCAAATTTGACCCCTGAACGAATTTATGTTTGTCCAAACGAAAGGGGTGAATACTTACATAACGACTATATTTTAGTTATTTTGTTTTCATTCATTTGTAGATTTTTTTTTGACATGAGTATTTTCTGTAGAACAATGACATGGTTCATATACACTCAGTGGTCAGTTTATTAGGTATACCCATTTAGTACCAGGTCGAACACCACTTTGCCTCCAGAAGAGCCAGAATTCTTTGGGGCATGGAAACGTTGCTCAACCGCCACCAGCCTGTACCATTGACACCAGTCAGGATGGGACTCATGGACTTATGCTGCTTAAGCCAAATCCTGACTCTACCATCAGCGTTACGCAACAGGAAACAGGTTTCATCGAACCAGGCAGTGTTGGTGATCGCGTGCCCACTAGAGCCTTTTCTTCTTGTTTTTAGCTGATTTGAGTGGAACCCGGTGTGGTCGTCTGCTGCAATAGCCCATCCGTGACAAGGACCGACGAGTTGTGTGTTCCGAGATGCCATTCTGCACACTGTTGTGCTGCGCCGTTATTTTCTTGTTTGTGGCCCACCTGTTAGCTTGCACAATTCTTGCCATTCCCCTTCTAACTCTCATCAACAAGCTGTTTTCCCCCACCAAACTGCCACTGACTGGATGTTTGTTGTTTGTCACATCATTCTCGGTAAACCCTAGACACTGTCGTGCATAAAAAGCCCAGGAGGCCGGCCGTTTATTAGATATTGGAACTGGCGCGCCTGGCACCGATTATCATACCATGCTCAGAGTCGCTTAGGTCACTCGTTTTGTTCAATCGAACAGTAACTGAATGTCTCGATGCCTGTCTGCCTACTTTATATAGCAAGCCACAGCCACACGTGACACACTGTCTGTAGTAGCGAACCTTTTTCGAGAACCGAGTGGAGTACCTAGTAAACTGGCCACTGAGTGTATATTACAACCGTGAACACCAATGTGAAAGGCGGAGGCAGAGAGGTGGCCTACCTACCAATAGTTATTTTTAAAAGCCTCGTAATTCTTGATCTGTGGCGTGATGTCAGACATATCTGATGACCAAAGAAATCTGAGAAATGCTGTCATTTTCAAGTTCATAGTCATCTCTTGGAAATAAGAGCTTTGAGGGGCTCTCTTCAAAAGATGGTCTCTCGCCACCAAAAATGGAGGAATTACATTTTTGCTTTGGACATTGAGAAAACAATTACCCTTATGCACATTTTATTTTCAGTTTTAAAAAGGTTTGTATTCCTAGGAATGCATCTGCTTTGGCATTGTATCAACACCTGAAGCAAAAACTGAATGACAATCTCTTCGCTACGATTTGCTCATGTCACTTAAGAGGTTAGTTCATTCTTACATTTTGCTGCCATCTATACGACAAATGGCTCACAGCACCCTCATTTGAAACGAAGAACAAGTCAACCAAGGTATTGATATTCAAAAACAAGTGTAAACAACTGCAAACTGAAAAAAAGAAATCAGGTGACCAACTGAGTTTGCTAAATACTAATATTAAAAAAGAAAAGCAAATATACACTGGAGTCAAGGTCGGTGGCCTGTCATCTTTCAATACATGTTTTACTTGTTTTTAAATACTAGCACCGAGACACACTGCTACGCACTGGGTTTATCTGGCTTTTTTGCAACATCTTTTGAGGTTTCATGTTAAGCTCCTGCTAAACCAAAAACAGTTTAAATACACATTAGTTAACAATCATTTTAAGCCAGGGATAGGGAAGGCTACAGTGCATACCAAATAATGAAAACTAGAACACCACTTATTTTAAAAGGGAGGTGTGATCACCTGCCTAGTGCCCCTACAATCTTAGTTCAATGACCTCATGAAATGGCAGAAAAATATATGATGATTAGCAACTGTCCTCCCCTGAAACAAAGAGGCTTTCTTGACGGTTGGTCGTTAGAGAAGCGCTATTAGCATTTATGCATGTCCCATGCTGTATTGTGCTGTAGCCAACTCTTCTGCTGGAAGCTGTCAGGCCTTAACAATAGAAGACTTGGTAGGCCAAAGTAATGGAGCAAAGCGTCACCTGTTCACCCATAGGAAGGGCAGACCCATGGCCAGTGGGTCTCAGTAGCGTGCTAAAACCTCCAGGGCCTCCTCTTTGACGGCGAGGGGAGAGTGCTGCTGCACGCCTTCTGCACCGACACTGGTCTCCCAGCAGTCATAGCCACAGTCTCTCAAGTCCTGGATAGTGTTCTGGATCACCGAGCACTCCGTTTCTACCAGAGGAAAATCACAAAGAAAAACTAAATCACAAACAGTGAGCTACATTCAAAAATACACGACACGACAGTGTTTGCCCCTCCGTGCGTGCCTCCTGTGCAAGAGGATGAGTTTACATCTGTGTAGGTTTTTACCTAATTCATCTCTGAGAATGACTTCGGCTGCTACACAATTGGCACCCTTTGCCCTGGATGCACCCTAGAGCTCTGTGCCGTGGGAGTCTGATGGCCGCTGTGAGAGCTGCTCACAAAGCCCTCGCCAGCAAACAGCAGAAGGGGCACACCAGCGGTGCCAAATAAATGGGACAAAACAAATAACTGGATTTTAAAAATGTGTAAGGGCTAGGGGTAAAACATATTTAAAAAACACTTAGGGTGCTATTTTTTATATTTTATTTCGCCTTTATTTAACCAGGTAGGCAAATTGAGAACAAGTTCTCATTTACAATTGCGACCTGGCCAAGATAAAGCAAAGAGTTACACATGGAGTAAAACAAACATACAGTCAATAATACAGTCTATATACGATGTGAGCAAATGAGGTGAGATAAGGGAGGTAAAGGCATGGTGGCAAAGTAAATACAATATAGCAAGTAAAACACTGGAATGGTAGATTTGCAGTGGAAGAATGTGCAAAGTAGAAATAAAAATAATGGGGAGCAAAGGAGCAAAATAAATCAATAAAATAAATACAGTAGGGAAAGAGGTAGTTGTTTGGGCTAAATTATAGGTGGGCTATGTACAGGTGCAGTAATCTGTGAGCTACTCTGACAGTTGGTGCTTAAAGCTTGTGAGGGAGATAAGTGTTTCCAGTTTCAGAGAGTTTTGTAGTTCGTTCCAGTCATTGGGAGCAGAGAACTGGAAGGAGAGGCGGCCAAAGAAAGAATTGGTTTTGGGGGTGACCAGACAGATATACCTGCTGGAGCGCATGCTACAGGTGTGTGATGCTATGGTGACCAGCGAGCTGAGATAAGGGGGGACTTTACCTAGCAGGGTCTTGTAGATGACATGGAGCCAGTGGGTTTGGCGACGAGTATGAAGCGAGGGCCAGCCAACGAGAGCGTACAGGTCGCAATGGTGGGTAGTATATGGGGCTTTGGTGACAAAACGGATGGCACTGTGATAGACTGCATCCAATTTGTTGAGTAGGGTATTGGAGGCTATTTTGTAAATGACATCGCCGAAGTCGAGGATTGGTAGGATGGTCAGTTTTACAACGGTATGTTTGGCAGCATGAGTGAAGGATGGTGTCGTTTGAATGGTGTGGTGGAATGGTGGAATGGAATGGTGTCGTCTGCAGAAAGAGCGACATCATTGATGTATACAGAGAAGAGAGTCAGTCCAAGAATTACATTTACATTACATTTAAGTCATTTAGCAGACGCTCTTATCCAGAGCGACTTACAAATTGGTGCATTCACCTTATGACATCCAGTGGGACAGTCACTTAACAATAGTGCATCTAAAACTTAGGGGGGGTGGGGTGAGAGGGATTACTTAACCTATCCTAGGTATTCCTTAAAGAGGTGGGGTTTCAGGTGTCTCCGGAAGGTGGTGATTGACTCCGCTGTCCTGGCGTCGTGAGGGAGTTTGTTCCACCATTGGGGGGCCAGGGCAGCGAACAGTTTTGACTGGGCTGAGCGGGAGCTGTACTTCCTCAGTGGTAGGGAGGCGAGCAGGCCAGAGGTGGATGAACGCAGTGCCCTTGTTTGGGTGTAGGGCCTGATCAGAGCCTGGAGGTACTGAGGTGCCGTTCCCCTCACAGCTCCGTAGGCAAGCACCATGGTCTTGTAGCGGATGCGAGCTTCAACTGGAAGCCAGTGGAGAGAACGGAGGAGCGGGGTGACGTGAGAGAACTTGGGAAGGTTGAACACCAGACGGGCTGCGGCGTTCTGGATGAGTTGAAGGGGTTTAATGGCACAGGCAGAGAGCCCAGCCAACAGCGAGTTGCAGTAATCCAGACGGGAGATGACAAGTGCCTGGATTAGGACCTGCGCCGCTTCCTGTGTGAGGCAGGGTCGTACTCTGCGGATGTTGTAGAGCATGAACCTACAGGAACGGGCCACCGCCTTGATGTTAGTTGAGAACGACAGGGTGTTGTCCAGGATCACGCCAAGGTTCTTGGCGCTCTGGGAGGAGGACACAATGGAGTTGTCAACCGTGATGGCGAGATCATGGAACGGGCAGTGCTTCCCCGGGAGGAAGAGCAGCTCCGTCTTGCCGAGGTTCAGCTTGAGGTGGTGATCCGTCATCCACACTGATATGTCTGCCAGACATGCAGAGATGCGATTCGCCACCTGGTCATCAGAAGGGGAAAGGAGAAGATTAATTGTGTGTCGTCTGCATAGCAATGATAAGAGAGACCATGTGAGGTTATGACAGAGCCAAGTGACTTGGTGTATAGCGAGAATAGGAGAGGGCCAAGAACAGAGCCCTGGGGACACCAGTGGTGAGAGCGCGTGGTGAGGAGACAGATTCTCGCCACGCCACCTGGTAGGAGCGACCTGTCAGGTAGGACGCAATCCAAGCGTGGGCCGCGCCGGAGATGCCCAACTCGGAGAGGGTGGAGAGGAGGATCTGATGGTTCACAGTATCGAAGGCAGCCGATAGATCTAGAAGGATGAGAGCAGAGGAGAGAGAGTTAGCTTTAGCAGTGCGGAGCGCCTCCGTGATACAGAGGAGAGCAGTCTCAGTTGAATGACTAGTCTTGAAACCTGACTGATTTGGATCAAGAAGGTCATTCAGAGAGAGATAGCGGGAGAGCTGGCCAAGGACGGCACGTTCAAGAGTTTTGGAGAGAAAAGAAAGAAGGGATACTGGTCTGTAATTGTTGACATCGGAGGGATCGAGTGTAGGTTTTTTCAGAAGGGGTGCAACTCTCGCTCTCTTGAAGACGGAAGGGACGTAGCCAACGGTCAGGGATGAGTTGATGAGCGAGGTGAGGTAAGGGAGAAGGTCTCCGGAAATGGTCTGGAGAAGAGAGGAGGGGATAGGGTCAAGCGGGCAGGTTGTTGGGCGGCCGGCCGTCACAAGACGCGAGATTTCATCTGGAGAGAGAGGGGAGAAAGAGGTCAGAGCACAGGGCAGGGCAGTGTGAGCAGAACCAGCGGTGTCGTTTGACTTAGCAAACGAGGATCGGATGTCGTCGACCTTCTTTTCAAAATGGTTGACGAAGTCATCTGCAGAGAGGGAGGAGGGGGAGGGGCGGAGGATTCAGGAGGGAGGAGGTGGCAAAGAGCTTCCTAGGGTTAGAGGCAGATGCTTGGAATTTAGCGTGGTAGAAAGTGGCTTTAGCAGCAGAGACAGAGGAGGAAAATGTAGAGAGGAGGGAGTGAAAGGATGCCAGGTCCGCAGGGAGGCGAGTTTTCCTCCATTTCCGCTCGGCTGCCCGGAGCCCTGTTCTGTGAGCTCGCAATGAGTCATCGAGCCACGGAGCGGGAGGGGAGGACCGAGCCGGCCTGGAGGATAGGGGACATAGAGAGTCAAGGGATGCAGAGAGGGAGGAGAGGAGGGTTGAGGAGGCAGAATCAGGAGATAGGTGGGAGAAGGTTTGAGCGGAGGGAAGAGATGATAGGATGGAAGAGGAGAGAGTAGCGGGGAGAGAGAGCGAAGGTTGGGACGGCGCGATACCATCCGAGTAGGGGCAGTGTGGGAGGTGTTGGATGAGAGCGAGAGGGAAAAGGATACAAGGCAGTGGTCGGAGACTTGGAGGGGAGTTGCAATGAGGTTAGTGGAAGAACAGCATCTAGTAAAGATGAGGTCGAGCGTATTGCCTGCCTTGTGAGTAGGGGGGAAGGTGAGAGGGTGAGGTCAAAAGAGGAGAGGAGTGGAAAGAAGGAGGCAGAGAGGAAAGAGTCAAAGGTAGACGTGGGGAGGTTAAAGTCGCCCAGAACTGTGAGAGGTGAGCCGTCCTCAGGAAAGGAGCTTATCAAGGCATCAAGCTCATTGATGAACTCTCCGAGGGAACCTGGAGGGCGATAAATGATAAGGATGTTAAGCTTGAAAGGGCTAGTAACTGTGACAGCATGGAATTCAAAGGAGGCGATAGACAGATGGGTAAGGGGAGAAAGAGAGAATGACCACTTGGGAGAGATGAGGATCCCGGTGCCACCACCCCGCTGACCAGACGCTCTCGGGGTGTGCGAGAACACGTGGGCGGACGAAAAGAGAGCAGTAGGAGTAGCAGTGTTGTCTGTGGTGATCCATGTTTCCGTCAGTGCCAAGAAGTCGAGGGACTGGAGGGAGGCATAGGCTGAGATGAACTCTGCCTTGTTGACCGCAGATTGGCAGTTCCAGAGGCTACCGGAGACCTGGAACTCCACGTGGGTCGTGCGCGCTGGGACCACCAGAGTAGGGTGGCCGCGGCCACGCGGTGAGGAGCGTTTGTATGGTCTGTGCAGAGAGGAGAGAACAGGGATAAACAGACACATAGTTGACAGGCTACAGAAGAGGCTACGCTAATGCAAAGGAGATTGGAATGACAAGTGGACTACACGTCTCGAATGTTCAGAAAGTTAAGCTACGTAGCAAGAATCTTATTGAACCCTGTGAACCCCCATAGAGACTGCCAGAGGTCCGGACAACAGACCCTCCGATTTGACACACTGAACTCTATCGGAGAAGTAGTTGGTGAACCAGGCGAGGCAATGATTTGAGAAACCAAGGCTGTCGAGTCTGCCGATGAGGATGTGGTGATTGACAGAGTCGAAAGCCTTGGTCAGATCAATGAATACAGCTGCACAGTAATGTTTCTTATCGATGGCGGTTAAGACGTCGTTTAGGACCTTGAGCGTGGCTGAGGTGCACCCATGACCATTTCGGAAACCAGATTGCATAGCAGAGAGGGTATGGTGAGATTCTAAATGGTAGGTAATCTGTTTGTTGACTTGGCTTTCGAAGACCTTAGAAAGGCAGGGTAGGATAGATATAAGTCTGTAGCAGTTTGGGTCAAGAGTGTCCCTCCCTTTGAAGAGGGGGATGACCACAGCTGCTTTCCAATCTTTGGGAATCTCAGACGACACAAAAGAGAGGTTGAATAGGCTAGTAATAGGGGTGGCAACAATTTCGGCAGATCATTTTAGAAAGAAAAGGGGTCCAGATTGTCTAGCCTGGCTGATTTGTAGGGGTCCAGATGTTGCAGTTCTTTCAGAACATCAGCTGACTAGATTTGGGAGAAGGAGAAATGGGGAAGGCTTGGGCGAGTTGGTGTGGGGGGTGCAGTGCTGTTGAGCAGGGTAGGGGTAGCCAGGTGGAAAGCATGGCCAGCCGTAGAAAAATGCTTATTGAAATTCTCAATTATAGTGGATTTATCAGTGGTGACAGTGTTTCCTATCTTCAGTGCAGTGGGCAGCTGGGAGGAGGTGTTCTTATTCTCCATGGACTTTACAGTGTCCCAGAACTTTTTTGAGTTAGTGTTGCAGGAAGCAAATTTCTGCTTCTAACTGCCTGTGTATATTGGTTTCTAGCTTCCCTGAAAAACTGCATATCACAGGGGCTGTTCAATGCTAATGCAGAACGCCATAGGATGTTTTTGTGTTGGTTAAGGGCAGTCAGGTCTGGGGAGAACCAAGGGCTATATCTGTTCCCGGTTCTAAAGTTATTGAATGGGGCATGCTTATTTAAGATGGTTAGGAAGGCATTTAAAAAAATAACCAGGCATCCTCTACTGACGGGATGAGATCAATATCCTTCCAGGATACCCCGACCGCTGACCCATTACGGATACAGGCAATGAGGCAGTGATCGCTGAGATTTTGGTTGAAGACAGCAGAGGTGTATTTAGAGGGCAAGTTGGTTAGGATGATATCTATGAGGGTGGCTGTGTTTATGGCTTTGGGGAGGTACCTGGTAGGTTCATTAATAATTTGTGTGAGATTGAAGGCATCAAGCTTAGATTGTAGGATGGCTGGGGTGTTAAGCATGTTCCAGTTTAGGTCGCCTAGCAGCACGAGCTCTAAAGATAGATAGGGGGCAATCAGTTCACATATGGTGTCCAGAGCACAGCTGGGGGCATAGAGTGGCCTATAGCAGGCGGCAACGGTGAGAGTTTTTAGAGCGGTGGATTTTTAAAAGTAGAAGTTCAAATTGTTTGGGTACAGACCTGTATAGTAGGACAGAACTCTGCAGGCTATCTTTGCAGTAGATTGCAACACCACCCCCTTTGGCAGTTCTATCTTGTCTGAAAATGTAGTTTGGGATGAAATTTTCAGAATTTTTGGTGGTCTTCCTAAGCCAGGATTCAGACACAGCTAGAACATCCGGGTTGGTAGAGTGTGCTAAAGCAGTGAATAAAACAAACTTAGGGAGGCTTCTAATGTTAACATGCATGAAACCAAGGCTATTACGGTTACAGAAGTCATCAAAAGAGAGCGCCTGGGGAATAGGAGTGGAGCTAGGCACTGCAGGGCCTGGATTCACCGCTACATCACCAGAGGAAAAGAGGAGGAGTAGGATAAGGGTGCGGCTAAAAGCAATGAGAATTGGTCGTCTAGAACGTCTGGAACAGAGAGTAAAAGGAGGTTTCTGGGGGCGATAAAATAGCTTCAAGGTATAATGTACAGACAAATGTATGGTAGGATGTGAATACAGTGGAGGTAAACCTAGGTATTGAGTGATGATGAGAGAGATATTGTCTCTAGAAACATCATTGAAACCAGGAGATGTCATCGCATGTGTGAGTGGTGGAAATAATAGGTTGGACAAGGTATAGAGAGCAGGACTAGAGGCTCTACAGTAAAATTAGCCAATAAACAGTAACCAGAACAGCACTGGACAAGGCATATTGACATTAAGGAGAGGCATGCTTAGTCAAGTGATCAAAAGGGTCCAGTGAGTAGTGAGGTTGGTTGGGGTCACGACGATTCAGACAGCTAGCCGGGCCATCGGTAGCAAGCTAGCATAGGATGGAGGTTTGTTTTTAGCCACCTCATGCGTTTCCGTCGGTAGGATTAGTGGGGTTCCGTGTGGTAGAGGGGATCAATCCAATTTGCAAAAAAAAATTGATATAGTCATAGAGGCCCAAGAAAAAAAAATGTCCGATAGGTCTATTCAGAGTTTGTTTTGATATTTTAACATGCGTGTCGTGATTGCGTTTGGTGTGGGGGGACAAAATACATTTATGCACGATGGCGCATGCGCGCAAACGGTTTGGGTTCCGTGTTAGCCATCATTGATTTGGTCTTACATGCCGAGTGCTCATTGGCTATTAGAAGTAGTCCTTGTCTAATCGCATCGTAGCAATGCTCATACTACAAGATGCACAACCAACAGGAGTCTGGTGAATGGAACAGCCATCATGGTTGAGTCCTTGATCCGCTCAAACTACACAAGTCCTGACGTACTGACACTAGCCCAAGTTCATAGGATTTCACCCCGATCATGAAAATTAGCCTGGGACAGCAAAAACGTGGCGAAACCGTGTAGTGTATGACCGGCATAAGTTGGAAATTGAGTGGCACTAGCAACTCCAAGGTTGTGGGTTCAATTCCTGTTAGGGGTCAAATATACTAAAAAAATGCTCTCACTTGCTGCTTTGGATGAAAAGCATCTGCGAAATAGCATATACTGTATTATTAGTAATATTTACTTAGCTGAAGAGCCAACCATAAGCTAAAGTACATCTCTATGTGGAAGAAAAAACATTACAATGCTCATCAGCAAAGAAATGATAAATATTTAGCACGTCACCAGACAGTGGTGGATTTTAACAAGGCAGGAGGATAGCAGGTTACTTTACTGCATGCTCGTCCCTGCTCTACCTCAAATCAAAGCCTTTAAGCCCAAAGCTGATCTGAGAGCACTGGGAGGGAAAACAGACACTTAAGTAAACTTTTTGGAAAATAGCTTCAAACCACAAAAATGTGCAACACTTGCATGCTAGTACAACAAAGCAAATCAACATCAGTTGGGGATATATTTAGGAGATCTTTAGCTGATTTAAAATTCAATGTGTTACAGGCTGCAGGCATAAACAAAGAAGGCAGTGGATTCAGACAGGTTCTCTGCCTGTTTTGTTTTTGTGGAAGATAGGATCCTGTTTGTCACTCTCTTGGCGTACTGACATATCCCTACTTCTCTACTCCGTCGGTTTGAGACTACAGAGCTTTTCCCTAAAACGAGGAAGAAGATAAGGATGACTAAGGTAGAGATTTCCAGGACATACAATAATTCCAGCAGGAAGGAACCCCCCCCCACCCAATCAATAGAATGGAGCCAAATCTACAGATGTCCTTTCATAGATCTCTCACTTTTAAAAGGATTCATTACAAATAGAAAATGGTAACTCTCTAACCCAAAATGAAGGTGAGGACCAAAGATGATGGCGATGCAGTGTAAGAACAAATAGGGACAGACGCCCCCCCCCCCAACTTGATTACTGTAAGCCAGATAGGGAGGTAAGTATATAGCCAGTACAGTACCTGGTCTAAGCAGGGTGATACCACAGCCCCCTCCGCCGGCACCAGTCAGCTTGCTGTGTAGCCCTCTGGCCAAGGTGACGCGGCACAGGGTGTCCAGGGCCGGGTGTCCTACACCCATCACGTTCAGGTGGTGCTGGTTGATGTCAATGAGTTCCTACGGTAGACATAATAGCAGCTGTCGTTTTTATTTGAGCCTTTTTTTTTGCATGAAAACACTATTTTGTCTTTTCATGCAGCTGTAGTCTTTACCGCGTATAAGAGGAAGGGAATCATTTCTACACTGTGTCACACTGGTAGTGTGTCTGCAGCACCAGGACACACTGTCCATAGGCAACGTGTGCATGCATTTCCATACGGTACCTCCAGGATATTGTAGTGCTCTGGTGTGGGGGTGTCGTTGGTCATCTCTGATAAGGTCTGCTCGCAGGTGCAGGAGACTGCATTCACAGATTCCAGTACAGGGTTTATAATAGAGGGAAACTGGGGGGGGGGGGCAGCAAATAAACATAGAATTAATACTTTTTACAAATAATTGGGAATTGAATGTAAAGGAATTGAACAACACTAAATATACTAAAGGAAGTCCACAGTGCAGACTAAAGCAGCAAATACTCATATCTCATCTAGTGGTCATAATCATTTAAACAGTCAGATACCGTACAGCAGAAACACAAAAAGCCAGTCACTCAGTGCTGAGTGAAAAACATTGCTTGCCCCCCCCCCCCCCCCCATCATAACACTGCCAGTAACACCACCTATGTCGATCTAACAGAACAGAAGTGCTCACCCCTGTGGGTGTCGTCAAGGCAACGCCACACAGGGGTGCTAGCTGAGTGCTTCATCTCTATGTTTTATGAACTGGCCATTCCATATGAATTCATTTACTTTCTGACTGCACCCCTTTAGATTTCAACAAAACCTTCCAAACATGTTTGGCCATGTCAGAAGTGGTCAGAAAGGGACTTTTTGAATGCCCAAAGATTCAGGAGATTGAGCTTACAAAAAGGGTTGTCAAATCATTTTTTCATTTCGAAATACTTGTTTAAAATGAAAAATGTATGCGTGTTGTCATAAATTGAGACACGGCATTATCTTGAATACAGAGGGGGGGGGGGTCGTTGCAGTCATAGAAACAGAATTCATAGAACGGGATGTATTTACACTTCAATTACTAACAGAAAGATGGACACCAGTCCACCCACCGTTGAATTTCAACTTGAATGGAAATGTCTATTCTATTATCTATATTTCTAGGATTTCAATAGGTTTACTGTGGAAAATGGACAGTTTCTTTTAAAACAATGAATATTCTTACTCAGGTCAACATTCTCTGATGTGTGGACCTCCAACCATCTTTCCAACCATTTTGAAAGTGGAAATGTAAATTGTATTGAATTTTTTTGTTCATTAAATCAGCCAAAACATGACATACTCAAGAGCATGACGTAATCATGACGTATTCAAGAGCATGCTGTCTCAACCAATGGTGGGCACAACACAAACACCTCTGATTATGTACAATTGTATCTAAGCTACAACAGATATCATTTTTAGATAATTAATTTTAAAAGTAAAATGTTTGCCCGTGGTAGGGTGGTTTGAGCACCTCTATCTCCTGAATGTTTTGGCATTCAGGTCCAAAATGTCACTTTCTGACAACTTCTACCACGGGCAAACATGTACGGAAGGTTTTGTTGAAATCTAAAAGTTGTACAGTCAGAAAGTAATTGAAATGACACGGAATGACCCAAAGGCACTCAATGCCAGGCCCCAGAGTGCCTTTCCCATACAAATGAAAGCACAGGCGATTACACTAATTACAGGGCTGGGGAGGTGAACACAGGGGAGATGAGATGGCAGCCATTTAGTACCTTGTTCATTTTGTCCTTCACTCCAGCAACAAGTACCTTGGTGCTGCGAGGGACCTTGGTGTTTGTGAGTAGGATCCTTAACATTGGGACCCTGCAAATGGGAAAATAAAAAAAGGCAGGTTAGCAATATAATACCACATGATGCACCTGTATTTGTCCAGGTGTTGCTACTGTTATGGGTTCCCTCATACGAGTGGCAATAGTAGAGTCCACAGAGGGAGCATCGCCTATCTTTTCCATTGACCACTCGTGACAGCATGGGCAACGCTGTCTTCATTCTAAAGTAGTCAATTTCAACTTCACTTGGGGATTTAAATTCCACCTGCCCTGCTGGAACCCCCCCCCCCCCCCACTGACCTGGATAACATTCTGGGATCCCATCCCAACCCAGTAGACTACTTTAAAATGATGTCTGCTATCACAGTCTGTAAATCTGTCAATGTAAATTAGGCCCAGCGAGCATATTCATGGAAAGGTGATTTGTTAAGCAAAAAACTGTTCAGTACCTGTTTAGGGGTGTTATTTTCCCAGAATGGTATCTCAATATGCCACCTAAAAAAAAAAGAGTCAAAACAAAGTGAAAGAAATGGGCATCGGATGAAAATAAAGAACACAATAGAGCATACATTTTCTGACCGCAAAACAGCCCTCGCAACACACAAAGGAATAGTGCAGCACATTTCCCCTCCGTTTACTGTAACATCCGCACAAATAACGTCTGCCTTCTCACAGAGATCCTACAACAAGATAAATCCCTACAACACTGAGTTCTGCAGACGACAAATGTTGCCAGATTGTATCATATCATTCCGTTGTAGTGTCCACATACACAGTTCATGGTATCATACATCACAATGCAAAGCTGTGTGGTACTGTGGTGTTGCGTGGGTCTTACCCCATGTCCCCACGGCGTTGTCCACCCCGGAAGGGTTCCCATGGATGATCCTCTCCCCCTGAAACGCCCACCTGTTGATCAGCTCCATCTCCACCTCACCCCACCTGTCGAAACATGATGAAATATAGTAAAGATGATTACAATGACAATGTACACTGGGCATTCAAGCCCCATCAGCATTTCCCTGCTGTCCTTCAGTCTGTGCTTGTGATGAGCCCTACCCGTACTGACTTGTGAGGACATCAGTAACAAAGTCCTAACTGATTTTTGGAATAGCATCCTTCAGTGGCGGCAGTACCCAATACATGTGAGATAAAACAGTTTACAATTGGCTCATTCATCCTGTAACTATTCCCCAGGTCGTTGCTGCAAATGAGAACGTGTTCTCAGTCAATTTACCTGATAAAATAACGGATAAAAAAAGTATAGAAAAAATAAAAGATAAACTTTTGTTATTGACCAAATACTTATTTTCCACCATAATTTGCAAATAAATTCATTTAAAAAATCCTACAATGTGATTTTCTGGATTTTTTTCTTCTCATTTTGTCTGTCATAGTTGAAGTGTACCTATGATGAAAATTACAGGCCTCGCTCATCTTTTTAAGTGGGAGAACTTGCACAATTGGTGGCTGACTAAATACTTTTTTGCCCCACTGTATATATTAGGACATACGTTATGGTGAGAGAACCGTGCATTGTCTGACTGTGCATTGAGTGGTGCAAGTACTCTACATAAAACTACAGTACATGCAGACTAAGACAAATATGGCTTACATTGTTCCAATAGACAATTTAAATGTTGCAATGTTATTAGATCTAGTAGATTTGTTGTGCAGTCATTACCTGGCTGTGCTTTCCTGGTCACTGAGTAGAGAAGGGATGGTCCCACTTGCAGAGAGCAGAGCGGCAGCCAGGCACACAGAGTAGGCAGCACTTGACCCCAGACCCGCTCCAGTTGGTAACTCTGACCACACAGACACAGTCAGGCTGGGTAACTCCCTGCGATGGAGCAAGAACCATGAACCAAATTCTCATTCTCAGCTTAGATGTGCTTATATCTAGGAATAGGAAAGTAGTATGATTTATTAAGACTAAGATAGGCTAGGGAGAAAAGTATATAATTTGGGTGGAAAAGATACAATAAATAAACACATTCCATGAAATCACTTTAAAACTGGGCTATTGTTTGTACCTACTACTGTTTGTAAAAGGCTTTTGGGTACCCATCTCACACAAAAACCTAACACTTTGCAACAGCTCATACAGCAAAAATATCCAGAAAGCACACTTCCTGTGATCTTAATCAAACAGGCCAAAGGACCGAGGCACAGCAGTACTTTTCCTCTGGAATGACTAGTGTGGTGTGCATATGTGCATGGGTGTGAGCTGAGTATACTTGCTCCACTGTCAATGTCCATGACAGTCAGACTCCTTTTGGGCAGACAGGAAACGCGGGTGCTCTAAACTAATTGTGGAGCTCTTCTCCCCAGGGACAAACACATCCAGACTTGTTAAGGCTGCAGCGGGGGCCCAGTGCCAGCTTCTAATTAGTGGCTGTCCGTCCTGTCAGAGCCCGTCCACTCCTCTCTCAAACACGCTAGCCTAGCGCTGCCCGCGTCAGCCCCGATTAGGCCTACTCTTTAGCATCCGCCCAGCTCCCAGCTGCCTAAGTCTTCCTCACTAGCATGGGGTCTGTATTGTTCATTAGAGGTTTGATTCTTGGGTGTCAAGATTAGAATTATCCTATGTTAACACTCCTATATAAATTAGCTCTATCAATTTCAATTCTTACCCTGACCCAGCAAAGACAGAGAGGTAGATGTAGAGGAAGGCTAAGATGGCCATGCTGCGAGTATCCAAGGTTCCATTTGATACACCAACCAAGTCTCGCAGCCTCCTGACAAGCTCTGCATCAAGCTCATTCACATTCCCCAGTTCGGCTGTAAGCAGAATTACAAAAATAGACAACATTACCATAGAAGAATAAAACAAAGAAAACCAACAATTATATTTTGAGCCGTTTTACAGCTTGACCAATAGTTTTGGGGTTCAAGTCTAGTTCAGGCTCTCTCCCAAATTCGCTGCATTGGTGTCAGAAGTGGAATGGAGCTGCTGGGAGGCCAGTATGTCCCATAGCACGGACAAGGATATGACTTTCCAAGGGGGTATTGTAGCAAACTTAGTACAACACCTACCTTGTCAGGAGGTTTAAGCCGATTGGTGTAATGGCTAAGGTGTTGGACTGAGTCACAGGGACCAGGGTTCCAATCCCACTCGGGCCACCCCTTCAAATTCACTACAGTATATTTCAATCCTCCAGCCAGAAAGCACCTCTCACCTCCAGAGTCAGGAAGCAGCTGCTTCAACTTGGTAACATCCCAGCTGAGGAAAGTGTTGATGTTGGGGAGATTGATGCAGACTTTACTGGTGGATGTGGCTTGCAACCGTAGGTATGTGCGCAGGTTCAAACTCACAGCCAGAGCCACCTAGCAGGGGTTGGAGAAAACAGACCTCTGAATTGTTGTTGTGGTTATAGTCAAATCAATTTCATGTCAACAACCAATCTTTCAGTGCAAACACAGAATAGACTGTGTCAGTACTGGGTGAACAACTTTCATGAATACATGAGTGTATAAAGATGTTGTATTAGCCTGGGGGCAATTCCATGGTAAAGGAGTTGCACTGAGACTCAGGTTGTTCACTTAAAATGTTACCTATGCCAAAAGAAGAAAAAAAAAATGTCAAAGTTGAACAAACCATACAATCTCTACGCACAATGAATACTTTCAACAATTTACACAGAACATGTTTCCAAAGCACACGTACTATTAAAACTGTGGAGATCTGCCACTGTTTTCTTTGTGACCATTTTACAAAAACTCTTAAATATCTGCTCTGAATTAAGATTCAAATATATCTGCAGAAAATAATGATGTGTCAGCTATGATGACACCTTGACTTAGTTTTTGTTCTATTTTGGTTATTGAACTACAGTAACTGAACTGGATGTACACCAGGGAACAGCATTGCGGTAAAGAATTACATCATGGGTTTCTGTTCTGTACTGCACAAAAAATGCATTATTATGGCTATGAATGTCATTCTCTTCATGATGACGTATCCTCAACAGGTACACAAAGGCAGAAATATGCAATATCCTTATTTTGCATATTTGGGTATTATCCTACACACAGGCTATTATTTTAATGAGCTCTGCCACCAAACAAGACCAAATTTGGTTGGTCCGGACCAAATCTGAACCAATCATAGACGTCTATATGTTCCACAAGTTTGGACAGCACAGAAGAGCTCAGTAGAGTACAGTATAGTTCATTATAATGTAGTGTACTCAACTCTAGTGGGCTCTACTGTGTATTAGGGGTGTGACGTATAAATTCAATTGGGATCGTTAACTTTTAGAAAAGCTCCCTAACCAATCGTTTTAGTTTTTCACAAAATTAAAATCACAGTGCGGTTAACTTTGCACTAACAGGTCCCGATCACCATCATAAAGGGGTGAAAACGAATTAAACAAATACCTAATGCAGCAATGCTGTAACGTTAGGAGGAAATCCGTATCTTTCAAATTATTTGCCACGGATATAAAGCGCTCCGCTCGTCATTAACAGTTGGAAAAATGTCAGAGTGAGACAGTGAAGCGGCAGCAGCAAAATCCTGTATGGGAATACTTTGAGAAATTAAATGAGAAGGTGGTGAAATCTGCTAATCTTGCGAGGTGAAACTGAGCAACAGTGGCAGTACAGGTGCAACGCTGAAAGGGAGGGAACATGAGACCCAACCCGTTGCTGGCAGCAGTGCGATAAGGGACGTAGTGAGAGAAATCACAGCACCGACTACAGAAAGTATTGCAATTGATATGCAGACATTGTCAATGGTAGAGGATGACGGCTTCAATGTCCGAATGGCATAACTATAACCAGACGGAAGATGACGAAAAAAACCGCGACAGCCCGGATGGAGAAATTGTATGATTGCTCTGCAAGTAAAAAGCGCGCGCTCTCAAACACCATGCGTGGCGTTAACAGCAGATTGTTGGACATCTATGAACAAGCTGTCATGCATCACTGAAACGAGCCACCATCACACAGCCCATGTACTGACATCTGAGAACATGGGAGGAGAGGCACCCAGCAGGAAACCTAAAACGGCATTAACTACCATTGTTGCCGAGTGTGTGGGGGACAGCAGTAAGCGTGCAGTCTGGTAGGTATCCAGGACTTCAGTAGATTGAACTGCATTGCCAACTAGCGGTCAAAACGCAGGATCATATCTGAATCACGTCATTTTAGGATTTTTCTTATGGTTTAAACTAACAAAATGGTACACTTGTCACATCCCTACCACAGATTGAACAACGAGACAGATGTACATCACTGGATGTACACTACCGGTCAAAAGTTTTAGAACACCTAGTCATTCAAGAGTTTTTCAATATTTTACTATTTTCTACATAATAGAAAATAATAGTGCAGACAACAACACTATGAAATAACACGACTTAAATTAATGGACTGTCGTTTCTCTTTCCTTATTTGAGCTGTTCTTGCCATAATATGGACTTGGTCTTTTACCAAATATCTATCAATCTTCTGTATACCACCCCTACCTTGTCACAACACAACTGATTGGCTCAAACGCATTAAGGAAAGACATTCCACACATTAATTTAAGCCACACCTGTTATTTGAAATGCATTCCATTTGACAACCCCATGGAGCTGGTTGAGAGAATGCCAAGTGTGCAAAGCTGTCATCAAGGCAAATGGTGGCTATTTTAATTTGTATAACACTTGTTACTACATGATTCCATGTGTTATTTCATAGTTCTGATGTCTATTAATCTACAATGTAGAACATGTAGAAAATAGTCAAATAAAGAAAAACCCTAGAACTTTTGCCAGGTAGTGTATAAATGTGAAGCATCAGCTTGACATTTCCACTGACAGGCAGGGGGAGAAGATTGGAGATGGATTTTGGCCTACATTTTCTCATTGATCTAACATTTGCGCTCAATACAGTTCTCTGTTCACAAAACTAGAATATGTTATGAACAGTTTGGACTAAGTTCTGTAGACTTTCGTTTCTTAAAAATCGTGCTGTGTAGAACGAGTGCAAAGGTGAATTGAGATATTGCACACGTGCACTTCGGAGTAGGCGTTCCCTAACGGAAATATGCAGATGTATGCTAAAACGCGCCAATAGGATCACGCTAGCACATGCTTGGCTCTGCCCACCTCCTTGCCTGTCCTGCCCACTAGGAATCATTTGTTCCCACTGGAAATGTCAGGTACTGGTCTTTCTTGGTTTAGTTATAAATCTACTGTGTACTGTACTGAACTCTACTTTTCTTTACTGTCACGATACCATAATTTTGACTTAGAAACCAGGTTAAGGTTTAGTATCATGATACTAAAAAACAATAAAAAAAGAAACCAAAGGGCAATGGGCCTCAGGATCTCATTACAGTATTTTTGCATTCAAATTGCCATCAATAAAATGCTTATGCCTGGCCATACTTTATAACCCCACCGCCACCATGGGACACTCTGTTCACAACGTTGACATCAGCAAACCACTCGCCCACGAGATGCTCTACGGTTATGAGACTGGTTGGACGTACTGCCAAATTCTCTAAAATGACGGAGACGGCTTATGGTAGAGAAAAGAACATTCAATTCTCTGGCAACAGCTCTAGTGGACATTCCTGCAGTCAGTATGCCAATTACACGCTTCCTCAAAACTTGAGACATCTGTGGCATTATGTTGTGTGAAATAAATGCACATTTTAAAGTGGCCTTTTATTGTCCCCAGCACAAGGTGACCCTTTGTATTGATCATGCTGTTTAATCAGCTTCTTGATATGCCACACCTGTCAGGTGGATGTATTATCTTGGCAAATGAGAAATGCTCACTAACAGGGATGTAAACACATTTGTGCAAACAATTTTAGAGAAATAAGCTTTTTGTGTTCATATTTCTGTTCAGTGAATTTGAATGGTAAATCTTTATTGATAAACTGGGTAAATCAAGATGCAGCCTAGGCCTATTCAAACAGGAGTGTGTGCATGCATTAAGTAACGGAGCGTGTTTTGGCTGATTTCATGGGGCTACAGATGAATCCACTTGCAACCTGTTTCATTGGACTGATCAACAACATTTAAATAAAAATTAGCTTAATTTATAAACGTGTGAGCTGTCTCTTTAACCAGTAATGGCATAGTTCAAGCGAGAACAGGGAGGCTTCCCATCAGAGCCCTATTCACACATTCTGTTCGCTGAGGCAATAGATCTTTGGGAGGGACCAATTTTAAGGGAATTAATAAAGTTTGTGGTAATCAACTTTGGGTAAAGCGACACATGAAGTTGGATACAGTGCCGGAAAGAGGAGAATGTTAGCTTCCTTATGAGACCAACATGAGCTCTCTCTACTCCAAATATCAAGCGAGTTACGTGCCATTCACAGAAGGTTGGTGGCACCTTCATTTGGGAGGATGGGCTCGAGGTAATGGCTGGAGCAGAATCATATCAAACACATGGTTTCTGTGTGTTTAAAGCCATTCCATTCACTCTGTTCCATCCATTATTTTGATCCGTCCTCCCCTATGCAGCCTCCATTAGTGCCATTTACATGCGGAACATCACCAAACCGTGAAATCCACATGACGTGTCCGTGTTTTTCTTACACACACAAAATGACATCTTGCTCTCACTCTACAGACATAGTGTCCGTCTGCATCGTTGTAGTGCACAAATATGCATACAATCACATGTATACGTTTGTACACATACAAGCAACGGGATTCACATTGGCTACATTCACTTATTTTCACACACGTACATGCAGTATGTGTGACAGAGAAACTCATACTGCACATGTTCGAAACATGTGAGGACTACGTGTGGTGTGCACGCGTTCGTGGCGCATGTGCACATGCATGTATTCCTCGCACATATCATGGTTGTGACCCTTACTTTTTCCATGTCAGATTACATTCTGGGAGAAGGCTTGGTAGGATAAATAATCAGCGCGTTAAATAACATCTCTTTATAAAATACGTGTCGCAGAATGTGTATAGGCTATACTCAAACAAATAGTTTCAGTCTGACATGTCCCCAAGCACAGAGTAAACTACATCTGAAAAGAGCTGAAACAGGGAAGAGGATGGAGGAGATGAGAGCTAAAAAGGGTCAGAGTAAGCTCTGGGCTCTCTAAGCAGCAACTAAAATGAGAAATGTTAAAGAAAATATGTCCACACGCGTCCCCAATGAGTGAGGACTGATCGTCTTTTTTTGGATCCAATTTGTGTGGGAGTCTTTGTCACTGGTCCGCTGGCTTGAGCTGACGAACGTTTGATACAATTCTAAGTATCAAGATTCAGGAAGACACCAAGTTCATGCATCAATATTTTGTACTTGTGCCACACAGAGGACTTGGTCTGAAATTGTCGGTAGCACCCGGATGACGAGACGACCAACACAATACTTCTTCCTTGGAACCACACCATGTTCCTTGTAGAACTTTATCACTGCTGTCAGCTTATTTGTAGAAATTCTGAAACCAGAAAATAAATGACTTAAAACAAGCCTTTAATATGTGCTGAAAGGAACAATGTATTCTGAGCTCTTATTTCTATTCATGATACAGCATACTACTCATTCTTCCTGAAGTACCTCATTACCACTGTTGCAGCTCCAATAATAACAGAAAACATCCAAGTTGTATTACTCTAAAGAAAACTTAAGTGTAGGAACTTGAATGTTTCTCTTCAGATTTGCTTGCCATCAAGGAAATATGTCCTGATGTTTCCTTTGTGTTTGTTTGCTCCTTTTAGAGCTGAACGTTTTCTTGCAGAGGTTCTTGGAAAAAGATACTTTTCCAGAGAGAAAACTAGTAAGATAACAATATATAATTCTTTAACATTCAGTCATTGTCATCTATTTTGGCCAATACATTTTCAAATATCAATAATTACACATAACCTGCACTCATTCAAATGCATACGTGAACACACAAACAGTACACAGTTTTACTAGTATTGATATGAAGGTATTTGATAACTATTATGGATGGCCATTTCATGCATTTATGTAACCTGTCTTTAGGACAAATATAAGCACCCACTACACACGCACAGGTCGAATAAGTTACTGCAAATATTTTAAGGTCTCGCTCTCGGCTTTAATACGCTAGCTAGTCAGTCTATTTGTCTCATCACACACACACACAGCAAACTAAACTTGACTAATAGTTGAATGGCAAGCACTTACCATTGGTGAGTTCATTAAAACTGGTCACGTCTCGACCATCTCCTTGGGGGTAAAAAGCAAATAGCAGGTCCTCCCTTCATTGGACTTGCAAGTGCACCTGAACTCGAACCTTTTCAATTTCTTGTCCAGAATCACTGACATATTACCCCTCAACCGACTGAAGCACCGTAATTGAAAGAGCCAACATTAAAGGGTGGTCTTCCTCGGTTGCCTCAAGGGGCTTGGCCTCAAAGTCGGTGAGCTCGTCTGACTCGGTGTCTGTGCTGTCTGGAGTCGCTGATGGACACACTCTCTGGCTCAGGTGTCAAAATGTAGTCGGCAATAAGTTGGCAGCCCTGATCGTCTGAAACAGCTCCCAGCACAACATTACTATTTCCTGCGAATCCATTGATGCAGTAGAAATCTAAGCTAGCTAGCTAAGGTGTAGGCAGTAGTAACAGTGTGACTAAGTGTAACCGACGTGAAATGGCTAGCTAGTTAGCGTTGGTGTGCGCTAATAGCGTTTCAATTGGTGACGTCACTCGCTCTGAGACCTTAAAGTAGTTGTTCCCCTTGCTCTGCAAGGGCTGCGGCTTTTGTGGCACGATGGGTAACGATGCTTCGTGGGTGTCAGTTGTTGATGTGTGCAGAGGTTCGAGCCCAGGTAGGGGCAAGGAGAGTGACAGAAGCTATACTGTTACATATGCATGATGGGTTTTTGACAGATGTTAAGAAACAGTGTCGCCTGAGGTAAAGTTTTTGTTTTCTGCGGATAATACACTACTGTATGAAAATACAATTGAATAGCCTATTGCAGCTTCATTCAAAATATATACAGTGTTTTTCAATGCGGGATCATTTGTGTTGGTACCCTTCCCCAGATCTGTGCCTCGACACAATTCAGTCTCGGAGCTCAACGGACAATTCCTTCGACCTCATGGCTTGGTTTCTGCTTTGACATGCACTGTCAACTGTGGGACCTTATATAGACAGGTGTGTGCCTTTCCAAGTCATGTCCAATCAATTGAATTTACCACAGGTGGACTCCAATCAAGTTGTAGAAACATCTCAATGATGATCAATGGAAACCGGATGCACCTGAACTCAATTTCGAGTCTCATAGCAAAGGGTCTGAATACTTATGTAAATAAGGCATTTTTTTTGCAAAAATGTCTAAACCTGTTTTCGCTTTGTCATTATGGGGTATTAATATATATATTTGATCAATTTTAGAATAAGGCTGTAACATAACAAAAATGGAGTCCATATACTTTCCGAAAGCACTGTATGAAGGACCTACATGTATCAACTGTCACAGTGAATGCCTTTGCTTATAAGTTCTGTACGAATTAAATTAACATGTCAAATGCATAATAAAAAAATATTGTGCCTATTTAATGCAACCCTTGCTGATAATAGATCGCAAAGCAGCATAAAACTGAGCTAAACAATTGGAAATGACAAGTTCAGTTTCTCATTCATAGCCTAACAACGCATATCAAGTGCAAGTGCGCAGTTTAGCTCACATCTGAAGGGGGGGGGCATTTAGGATGTCTTTTAATGCGGAACGCCAAAATATGATTATGATCACACTTCCTCAATTCAAATATTATCGCGACACTTCCGTCATAACTGAAAAAATGTATTGAAAAAAAAATCATTACAGGGGGGCAGTTTGGGAAAAAAACTAATCCTGTCAGAATCGTACTACTCCTTCACTCTGCAGTCTGACTCATCCCAAACCATCTCCATTGGGTTGAGGGCGGGGGATTGTGGAGGCCAGGTCATCTGATGCAGCACTCGATCACTCTCCTTCTTGGTCAAATAGCCCTTACACAGCCTGGAGGTGTGTTTGGATCATTGTCAAGTTGAAAAACAAATGATAGTCTCACTAAGCGCAAACCAGATGGGATGGGTGTATCGCAGCAGAATGCTGTGGTAGCCATGCTGGTTAAGTGTGCCTTGAATTTGAAATAAATCACTGACCGTGTCACCACTAAAGCACCCCCACACCACCTCTTCCATGCTTCATGTGGGAAATACACATGCGGAGATCATCCGTTCACCTACTCTGCATCTCACAAAGACACAGCGGTTACAAATGTCAAATTTTCACCAGTCTGATGTCCATTGCTCGTGTTTCTTGGCCAAAGCAAGTCTCTTGTTCTTATTGGTGTCCTTTAGTAGTGGTTTCTTTGCAGCAATTAGACCATGAAGGCCTGATTCAGGCAGTCTCCTCTGAACAGTTGATGTGCTTGTTACTTGAATTCTGTAAAGCATTTATTTGGACTGCAATCTGGCATACAGTTAACTCTATTGAATGCATCCTCTGCAGCAGAGGTAACTATGGGTCTTCCTTTCCTGTGGCGGTCCTCATGAGAGCCAGTTTCATCATAGCGCTTGATGGTTTTTGCGAATGCACTTGAAGAAACTTAAAGTTCTTGACATTTTCCAGATTAAGACATGAAGGTCAGTCAAAGTAATGATGGACTGTCATTTCTCTGCTTATTTGAGCTGTTCTTGACATTTACCCTATTTGGTAAAAGACTATCTTCTGTATACCACCCCTACCTTGTCACAACACAACTGATTGGAATTTCTTCATGTGTTTGAGACAATGAAATTAACAAGGTACACCTGTTAATTGAAATGCATTCCAGGTGACTACCTCATGAAGCTGGCTGAGAGAATGCCAAGTGTGTGTAAAGCGGTCATCAAGGCTACTTTGAAAAACCTCCTAAAATATATTTAACACTATTGGTTACTACATAATTCCATGTGTTATTTCATAGTGTTGATGTCTTCACTAATATTCTACAATGTAGAAAATAGTACAAATAAATTAAAACCCTGGAATGAGTAGGTGTGTCCTAACTTGGGACTGGTACTGTACATATCCAAACCAGAAGCCATGGATTACAGGCATAATCTGCACCGAGCTAAAAGCTAGAGCGGCAGCTTTCAAGGAGTGGGACACTAGTCTGGATGCTTATAAGAAATCCCGCTATTCCCTCAGACAAACCATGAAACAGGCAAAGCGTCAATACAGAACAATGGTTGAATCCTACTACACCGGCTCTGACGCTCGTCGGATGTGGCAGGGTAAATGGACTACGAAGGGAAACCCAGCCGCGAGCTGCCAAATGGTGCACGCTTACCTTTTATGCTCGCTTCAAGGCAAGCAACACTAAAGCACACAAGAGCACCAGCTGTTCCGAACGACTGTGTGATCACGCTCTCCGTAGCCGATGTGAGCAAGACCTTTAGACAAGTCAACATTCACAATGCCGTGGGGCCAGACGGATTACCAGGGCATGTACTCGGTGCATGCGCGGACCAACTGGCAAGTGTCTTCACTGACATTTTCAACCTCTCCCTGACCGAGTCTAATAACTACATGTTGCAAGCAGACCACCATAGTCCCTGTGCCAAAGAATGCAAAGGTAACCTGCCTAAATTACTACCGCCCCGTAGCACTGGGCTAGCCATGGCTCACATCAACACCATCATCCCGGAAACCTGAGACCCACTCCAATTTCCAACAGATCCACAGATGACGCAATCTCAATCGCACTCAACACTGACCTTTCCCACCTGGACAAAAGAAACACTTATGTGAGAATGCTGTTCATTGACTACAGCTCAGTGTTCAATACCATAGTGCCCACAAAGCTCCTCACTAAGCTAAGGATCCTGGGACTAAACACCTCCCTCTGCAACTGGATCCCGGACTTCCTGACGGGCTGCCCCCAGGTGGTAAGGGTAGGCAACAACACGTCTGCCACGCTGATCCTCAACACCGGGGCCCCTCAGGGGTGCATGCTTAGTCCCCTCCTGTACTCCCTGTTCACCCACACCTTCAGGGCCAAACACAACTCCAACACCATCCTTAAGTTTGCTGATGACAACAATGGTAGGCCTGATCACCGACAACCATAAGACAGCCTATAAGTAGGAGGTCAGAGACCTGGCATTGTGGAGCCAGGACAACAACCTCTCCCTCAATGTGAGCAAGACAAAGGAGCTGTTCGTGGACTACAGGAAAAGGAGGGCCGAACAGGCCCCCATTAACATTGACGGGGCTGTAGTGGAGCGGGTTGAGAGTTTCAAGTTCCTTGGTGTCCACATCACCCTCAGGAGACTGAAAAGATTTGGAATGGGTCCCCAGATCCTCAAAAAGTTATACAGCTGCAGTATCAAGAGCATTCTGACCGGTTGCGCCACCACCTGTTATGCTAACTGCCATCCAGGACCAATATACTAGGCGGTGTCAGAAAAAAATATCCTAAACTAAATATAAGTGTTGATATTAGTTCTTATGTTTATGTATTTCAAATACCTTTAAGACTTTTTCTGGTAGATGTTTTCTAAGAATCCTTGTCCAACTGTTTGACAAGAATGCCTTTTTTAAATAACTCTTTGCTTTTATTTGACACCCACTTTGACATGCTCCTAGAAACCTCACGTTGGTGATCATGGGTCTTTTTACATAGAGCCCGACCAATGTATAGGTTCATCAATATTATCGGCTGATATTGGCCTTTTAGCGCTATATCGGTATTGGCTGATAATTCCACCGATGACCGATATTCAATTTATAGGAAGAAAAGGCTACACATGTTTTCCTGCGAAACTGCACATCACCATCTTCTGTAAATGTATGGGTTTATGGCAGGGGAAACAGTGTTGCAGTAGTCTAGTGTGTGGTGCGGAAATAATGACAAGAGACCCTGGGGAGCTTTGCGTTCACGCTGCCTTAAAGGGAACCGGACTAAGGAATTAAAGCGAACCGAACTCAGACCATCTCTTGATGGTCTCCATTCGGTTCGCTTCGGGGGCTCTTTTGGGGGGGTCTGAGTCCCTTTGGAGTGTTCACACTTCACAAAAATGTAAGCAAACAGCACTGAGTTCACAAAAACTGTCAAAGGGACCAAGTGTATAAACACCCTTAGGCTCAAATTGTGTTTGTTGATTCTAGCAAATAATTCTACTTCACTGGCTAGCTGAGGGTTTCTCAGCCAGTTACAACACATCAATGGAGTTGAGTGATAGACAAGTGTGTGGACTGTATCTCTGACTACGTTGAGTCATTGTCAGTCGATACTTCTAAAAATATTAATTCTACCTATATTTGTCCTCTGTAGCTGTGCAGCTTTGTTTGCTGAAATCTATATTTTTTTAAATAAACCGTTAATCAAATACAACCACCGACAGTTTCCCCATATTGACTGACAGCGACTCGATGTAGTCGGGAGGTACACTCCGCCCACAGTAGAGTAGAGTAGAGCTCTTCACGAATCCACCTGTATGCGAATACCCGAGACCCAATCCTGGACCCGAGAGGATCCGGATGCAGAATTCTAAATAATGTCACAGGTCTGAGTTGGATTTGATATGAACGTCACGGGTCTAAGGTATGTGTAATTTTGACTGACTTATCCGGAAGGATCTGAACGTGACTGCTGCAGTAGAGAGCAAGAGAGAAATGGTAAGGAGAGTAAGGAGATATCTAATCAATGGAAGATGGAATTAAAATGACAAAATCATAAGTTAAAGGAGGATAGGCTACAATGACCAAGAGCCAACAGGTAGGCTGCTAGTTAATATTCTGAATGGAGTTACTTGTAACTAGGATTAGAAAGTGCATGCACTGCAGCCTCAGTTAGCCTAACTACCTAACTTCTCACAGTTTGTTCCAGTCAAGACCAATACTACGTAATCATACGATGACAAATAATCTAGCTATGGCAGCTATTAGCCTACTATAGCGCGAGTCGGCTTGGTTGGTTGCTGTCTCATCTTTCGCTTCCTCCTCCCCGTGTCACTCGCTCACAGTACGGCCCCTCCCTGCCTGTTAGAGCGGCACATCTCTCCCTCCATCCTCCATCCTCTCCCTTAAATAAAAAATAAAACAATTCTGCTGCTTCCCTCACTCGGATCGGAACGGGTCTGGATCCGACAAGGTCTAGTTGTCCTCAGGTCCATTTCGGAACGGGTCCAACTTAGAATTGTAATGAGGCATATCTGGAAAAGGGTATACAATAATTTCTGCATAATTGGGTAATTTTAAAAATGACACTACCCAGACTCTGCCTAGAGCTGGCCATCCAACCAAACAACCTGGCAAAAAGGACCTTGATCAGGGAGGTGACCAAGAACCCGACCACTCTGAGAGAACTACAGAGTTCCTTGGCCGAGAAGGGAGAACATGATAAAAGGACAACAGTCTCTACAGCACTTCACCAATCTGGGCTTTATGGGAGAATGGCCAGACAGAAGTCCCTCCTGAGAAAAAGGCATGACAGCACATCTAGACTTTACAAAAATGCATGTGAAAGACCGGGTAAAAGATTCTGGTCTGATGAGATAAAAATGTAACTCTGACCTGAATGCAAAGTCAAATCAATCAAATCATCTAACACCATCCCTACCGTGAAGCACGGTGGTGGCAGCATCATGCTATGAGGATGCTTTTCAGTGGTAGGGACTGGAAGACTGGTAAGGCTAGAGGGAACAATGTCTGGAGCCAAATACAGACAAATCCTTGATGAGAAACTTCTTCTGAGTGGAAACTACCTTGGAATGTACATATTTGCCCCATTCTAACAGGACAATTCCCCCAAGCAAGACTGGAATGGCTTCAGAACAAGAATGTGAGAATCCTTGAGAGGCCCAGCCAAAGCCCAGACTTGAATCTCACTGAAAATATGTGGAAAGCCTTGAAGATTGCTGTTCACCACCACTCCCCATCACTCCAAAGTGGTTGAGAAAATGTGCCAGAAAGAATGAGGGGGAAAAAATCCCCATATCCAGATATGCAAAGCTTATACAGACAAACTAAAGACGACTCAATGCTGTAAAGGTGCTTCTACGAAGTATTGACTCAGGGGTGTGAATACTTATTTAAATGAGATCTCTATTTCATTCAATACATTTGCTAAAACGTCTAAACATGTTTTCACTTCGTCGTTATGGAGTATTGTGTGTAGATGGGGGAGAAATTATATTGAATCAATTTTGAATTCAGGCTGTAACACAGTGTGGAATAAGGCAGGCGCTAGCTAGGTGGTCCACTGATTATACTGCGCTCTAACGGTACTGTACTTACATTGCCATGCACGACAGCGTGTTCTCCGTGGAGGATAGCTTTCCCAGGTGCAGACATGATACATTCCTTGATATGCATTCTGATAGCGGGCTACGTTTTGGTACAGCGAATTTGCTAAGTAAATTATTAGTTGTTAGCAAGGTAACTAGCTGGCTAGCCTCCAGACAATTCGCCAGGAAAACGTTATCTGGCTATTTTTAGTGATACGTCAACCACTCCGAATGATGAGGGGTCGTCTATACACAATCCCGATGTATTTTTAAAAGGGATAAAACGTCAGTATGAAGCTGTTGCCACTTAAATAGCTTGCTACCGTAAAAATAGTGGAAACATCATGCGACAGTGAACTGTCAACACAACGCAGCCAGCGGGCCATAGCTCTGCTTCATGTCCAATCAGCGCTAGAGGTGAGATGTACAGATCTTTTGCTAGCCAATCAACATCCTACTCTGTCCCTCGTGCCATTGGTCGTGCGACAAGCTGTCCATCCCACGCACATACGGATACCAGGGATAAACAAGAGGCACAACGCGCGTTTTTATATTATGTAAACATGGCTTCAATGATTACCAAACCATCTCACCTACGTTGTATCCTGACAAGGACTAGCAAATGTTTAGCTGTGACTTGGACAAAGACATCATTTGGATCAGAAAGAAGGTAGCTATATGGACCATCGCTTCTTATACAAATATTTTATCTTGTTTGGTAGCTAGCTATGTGCCATAGTTATTTGACACACAGTTAGCTTACACATCAGTGGAGGCTGATGGGAAGAGCTATAGGAGGACGGGTTCCATTAATGGATGGAATTGGATAAATGGAACGGAGTCAAACATGTGGTTTGCATAAGTCTTGATAACCTTCATTTATTCTATAACAGCCATTACAATGAGCCTGTCCTCCTATAGCTCCTCCCATCAGCCTCCTGTGCTACACATGTAACGTTAGTACTAGTCACACAGGTAGTGCAAGAGAATGGGATAAGAAACACACCTGAAATTGTTGTAGATGACGGCTGACTATGCTAGCCAATAATATTGCCTACGGACAGACAGCTGAAATGATCTTGCCTGCACTGATAGCCAAGCTAGCATAAAGCTCTTGATTATATTTTTCTCCTGTAAAAGTTATGCCTCCAAAACTGATGGCGAAAGCAGGATCCCCAAAATATACACAAAAACTGGTGATAAAGGTGAGTATGCAAGCAAGTTATTGCACATCATATGGTGATTTCAACAAGGAACACTTTGTTTATCGTCTTCCTGTCGTTGCCAAAGGTTTCTCTAGCACTTACACTGGAGAGAGAAGACCCAAGGAAGATCATGTGTTTGAAGCATTGGGAACAACGGATGAGTTGTCATCAGCGATAGGGTAATGTGATGTCCATGCCTTCTATTGGGTCTTATGCTTTGTTCCCCCTTACTGAATTTATTCACCGTCTTGTGTTGTCTTCTGCAGCTTGGCCAGGGAGTTTTGTATCGACAAAGGCCATACATTCACAGATCAACTGGACAAGGTCTGAGTTGTAACTTTTTCCCGTTCATTTATGGAGAGTAACGACGAACGAATGTCTTGTACTCAACGTTTACCCTTCTAACCCCACAGATTCAGTGTGTCTTACAAGATGTGGGATCCAACATTGCCACACCTCAGTCATCTGCACGAGAAATTCATATAAGTAAATGACTTTGTTGTAAATCATTTTGAAGAATCATTCCACACAGCTTACCCGAGTCAATGGTCTTCTCAGTGTCCTTATACTCTCTCGCACTCCTGCCAACAGAAAAAACTAAGTTCAGTTCCCAACCCGTGGCAGACCTTGA
Source organism: Oncorhynchus gorbuscha (assembly GCF_021184085.1). Taxonomy (NCBI): domain Eukaryota; kingdom Metazoa; phylum Chordata; class Actinopteri; order Salmoniformes; family Salmonidae; genus Oncorhynchus; species Oncorhynchus gorbuscha. The sequence goes on along the minus strand of NC_060177.1, from coordinate 53,334,941 downwards.
AGGCTGGATTGATGAGTTCACAGAGAAGCTTCCACCACTGACAAACTTCATATTACCTGTAAGCACTCACACACTGGATGAATCTTTTAGAAAACTGAAATGTTATTTAAAACGTGATGTGGAATTGTGAGAGGCTTAGGGGGTTCATATTCCAAATACATGAGCTGACAATATGTTCAAGGTAAAACAGCATGAGGCAGATAACGTTCTGTAATTGTGTTTGTGAATCCATGTGTAAAGCAACTCAATGCATGTGTATGGACTTGTACTACAGTGCATTCGGAAAGTATTCACAACCCTTGACTTTTTCCGCATTTTGTTAGTTTACAGCCTTATTCTAAAATTGATTAAATGTTCTCTAATCTACACACAATACCCCATAATGACAAAGCAAAAACAGGTTTAGACATTTTTGCAAATAAATAAAAATAAATCATATTTACATAAGTATTCAGATCCTTTAGTCAGTACTTTGTTGAAGCACCTTTGGCAGCTATTACAGCCTCGAGTCTTCTTCGGTGTGACGCTACAAGCTTCGCACACCGGGTATTTGGGGAGTTTATCCCATTCTTCTCTGCAGATCCTCTTAAGCTGCAGATCGGTGTGATGGGAGCGTCGCTGCACTGCTATTTCAGGTCTCTCCAGAGATACTTCGATCAGGTTTAAGTCCGGGCTCTGGCTCGGCCACTCAAGAACATTTACGACTTGTCCCGAAGCAACTCCTGAGTTGTCTTGGCTGTGTGCTTAGTGTCGTTGTCCTGTTGCAAGGTGAACCTTCTCGACATAATCCTGTCTCGGCCCTCTACGGACAATTCCATCAACCTCATGGCTTGGTTTCTGCTCTGACATGCACTTTCAACTGTGGGACCTTATATGGACGTGTGTCCCTTTCCAAATCATGTTCAATCAATTGGGTTTACCACAAGTGGACTCCAAGAAACATCAAGGATAATCAATCGAAACAGGATGCACCTGAGCTCAATTTTGAGTCTCATAGCGAAGGGTTTTCTGAGTATTCAGATACTTATGTAAATAAGGTATGCTTTTTTTTCTCTTTTTTTTACACATTTGCAAAAAAATTGCTTCATCATTATGGGGTATTGTGTGTAGATTGAGGAAAAAATTTCATTTTAGAATATAGCTGTAATGTGGGAAAAGTCGAGGGGTCTGAACTTTCTGAATGCACTGTGTATATATTGGTGTTATTCATAAGGACCCTTTTTGGGTGAATACATTGTGCATATTGGTTTGATGTGTTTTTATCTTAACTTCTCTGTCCGGTTAGTCTGGAGGAAAGAGCAGTGCGGCCCTCCACATAGCACGGACAGTGTGTCGCCGAGCAGAACGCAGGTGAGTTCCAACGAATCATACGGTTGTTTAGACCCAACACTGTATAACGTTGTGATCCTGAACGTAGCCCCAGAAACAGCCATAACACTTGTCTTATCTTTCCAGTGTTTCCCCTATTGTGCGGTCAGGTGAGGCCGATCCTGATGTTGCCAAATATTTGAACAGGTATTATCCTTGTATACATGTGCAGATGTATTATCATGCGTTTAAGGAAGTGGTGTACTCTTGTTGATAATCATTTACCTCACGTCTTCCCATAGATTGAGCGACTACCTGTTCACAGTGGCCAGGTACACAGCCATGAAAGAAGGCAACGAGGAGACGATCTACAAAAGACCCGAGTGACACACGTCTACACGTGAAAGATCAAATCGGGGACCTTTGTGGAACAACCTTTGTTCTGCTTCTCGGTTGAATTAAGTCATCGGCATTGTTTTATGTGAAAGGCAGTTTGATGGGTCTAAGTTGAAATACTGTTATCTCGTGATGGAACTTTTCCTACATTTCAAATAAACACTTGAATCCAAATTCGACTTCGCTAGAGGCAAAATCTAAACGTACGGATACTTCTTTTGCCATGCGGTACTTTTTAAAATGTTGCAACCATTTTTGAACAGGATAATAATAAAATGAGGTTTGATTTTGTAATGACACGCACAAGTTATAATCCTGTATTGTGTATATGAAGCACAGGTTGTATCACAAGAAGCTTTCAATACAATTTCTCTATCAATCTATTTCAGAGAACTGGATGACTAGCTTTTATCACTCGGCATCAGAAAGTACACTTTTCTAATGAAAACAGATGAGACTCCATTTTGAATGATCATAAACCTATATGTGTATAGCATTTCTACAAACTCTTATGCTGTCATCTGATGCTGCAGTAAATAAACTTCTTTCATCATCACATTACCATTATCTTCTACACCTCAAACGTAAAGTTCTGAAGGTCATATTGAAAACCTATTACAACTGGTCCTCAGAACTGTACTGTCGGTTCAGATATCCTCAGTTCACACTGGGCTTTCCAACATCGTTTCAACAACTATGGTGGATGTTTAACCAAGCAAGCCTAGTACAGCCCGGTCTGGCTCAGTACTGTGAAAAGGGCTCTGTCTTCCAACTCACACACGGTCACTATCTGGCACCAGGCCTGGCTTTTCTGGGAAATGCTACTGGCCCAGGTCATAAGAGACAGATTGTGATCCTCGTATGGTGGGTAATGCAGGTGGGTGATTGAGCAGGCATGATTTCCTGTGTGAGAAGCTATTAAAGCTGTAGCACCCATGGTAGGTGCCAGTGGAATGGGTTCCTGTCAAGTGGAGTTTTCAACAAATATGGAGGATTATTGCACTTAACCCTAATTTGATCCAGGGTCACCGTACTACTATGGCTGACCCTGTAAAGCACATTTCACTTCACCTTTCATGGGTATGTAACAATATGTATTTATTAACTTACTATGGTACTGCTTACCAGACCTTATTATGGAAGAGTAGATCAAAAGTCCAGGCTTGTGTTCAGTAGGGAGCAAATGTTTTGAAAAAAGGGAGATACTTTTTTTGTTGTCCAATAACAAATTTGTTCTGCTACAAAAACAATCTGCTTTAATGAACAAGACCCATGTCTCCGCACTGAGAAGTGATGAAGACCAGAGGCAGCGATCTGACCCAGACTATTCTAGAACCTACCTACTCCCCGAAAAGGCAGGACCACCATCAGGCTCTGCAGGACCTGTCATTGGAGCAGCGTATAGTATGTGTATAATCAGTGCCATTTCTAGGAACAAGCCCCCCCCCCCTTAGGAAGTCAGTCGTGGTCTCAACTTACTGTTAGCTAAGATTAACCAGTTGAGCTGACAGACGTTTTACACTGTTTAGCTGTGGGTATAGTCATCAATCTAGCAAGACGGCAATATTTCATAAATGTCCTGTTTTCCCCCTAGAAAGCTATGACCTTTATGTCTGTCTGAGAACAAAAACAACTTTCAACCTACTACACAATAAAATAATAAAACACATACAATATATGATAATACTGCCTCCACTCTTCTGGGGAGGCTTTCCACTAGATGTTGGAACACTGCTGCAGGGACATGCTTCCATTCCGCCACAAGAGCATTAGTGAGGTCGGGCACTGAGGCCTGGCTCGCAGTCGGCGTTCCAATTCATCCCAAAGGTGTTCGATGGGATTGAGGTTAGGGCTCTGTGCAGGCCAGTCAATTTTTCCACACCTATCTCGACAAACCATTCCTGTATGGACCTCGCTTCGTGCACAGGGACATTGTCATGCTGAAACAGTAAAGGGCCTTCCCCAAACGGTTGCCAAAAAATTGAAAGCACAGAATCGTATAGAATGTAATAGTATGCTGTAGTGTTAAGATTTCCGTTCACTGGAACTAAGGGGACTAGGCCGAACCATGAAAAACAGTCACAGTCCATTATTACTCCTCCACCAAACTTTACAGTTGGCACTATGCATTCGGGCAGGTAGTGTTCTCCTGGCATCCGCCAAACCCAGATTCGTCCGTCGGACTGCCAGATGGTGAAACGTCAGTCATCACCCCAGTGGACATGTTTCCACTGCCCCAGAGTCCAAAGGCAGCAAGTGGCATGGTGATCTTAGGCTTGTGTGCCACTGCTCGGCCATAGAAACCCATTTCATGAAGCTCCCGATTAAGTTATTGGGCTGCCGTTGCTCGGTAGTGAATGTTGCAATGCAGGACAGACCATTTTTACACGCTTCAGCACTCGTCCGTCCCGTTCTGTGAGCTTGTGTGGCCTACCACTTAGCGGCTGAGTCGTTGTTTCTCCTAGATGTTGCCGGGGCAGCTCTAGCAGGGAAAAAAATATGACAAACTGCTTGTAAAGATGGCATCCTATGACAGTGCCACATTGAAAGTCAGAGCTTGAGTATGGGCCATTCTACTGCCAATGTTTGTCTATGGAGATCGCATGGCTGTGTGCTCGACTTTATACATCTGTCAGCAACGGGTGTGAATGAAATAGCCAAATCCACTCATTTGAAGGGGTGTTCACATACATTTGTAATGAAATGTACATACATATACATACACACTGAGGGTACAAAACATTAAGAACACTTTCCTAATATTGAGTTGCACCCCTTTTGCCCTCAGAACAGCCTCAATTCATTGGGGCATGGACTCTACAAGGTGTTGAAATCGTTCCACAGGGATGCTGTCCCATGTTGACTCCAATGCCTCCCACAATTGTTGTCAAGTTGGCTGGATGTCCTTTGGGTGGTTGACCCTTTTTTGATACACACAGGAAACTGTTCAGCATTGCAGTTCTTGACACAAACCGGTGCCCCTGGCACCTACAACCATACCCAGTTGCCCATTCATCCTCCACACATTCTAAAAGATAAGTCTTCATGCAGGGCTGCCCCAGCCTGGTCCTGCAACACATAGACAAAAGCCAGTGTATTCTTATGTGTAAACCAAACAAGTTATGTTGTTACTGTAGTAGTCCATAACAAATCATAATTCAGTGTACCTTCTGCATGTCAGGCGACCATTACTCTTCCATGCATAGCAGAAAAAAGTGTATACTAAACAGAGGACAGACCCTGGGCAGTAAAGCATACCATTAAACCCCCAGTATCAGAGGGAAATGACTCCAAATCAGGCAATGCAAGTAAACCAGTCACAGATGTGATAAAGAAATTCAAGTTTGATCCTGTCTCCTTAACTTTCTGAAAGTAATATTGATCTCAGAGGAACAATGTCCTTAAGTTTGAGAAACAAAAGTAAATCAATAAATCATTACAGATTGCTAGTAATAACAAAGTAATTCATGTGAATTTTGACAGCAAATTGATGCGTCTGACTAGTTTTAATGCACTTACCGCCGCAAAGCTGTGAACCAGCGCGTTGGAGAAGGACTTGGATGGGTACTCATGTTTTTTTAGTGTTTTTTATTTTTTATTTAGATAAAATGGTCGGAAAACAAACTGTTTCTGAAAAGGACGCATTGATATTCATGCTCACAACCCAAACGTCAGAGTCAACTGACAGATTGGGGTGCTTCGGGTGTGCACAATATAAACCAGCATGTGACACAATCAAACTTTGCAGATAGTAACAACATTAATAGAGAACTGACCATAGAGAATGATAGAAGCCTCTAGTGGCCAAAAGGCCATTTTAGCATGGGCAGCGCCATTGAGGGCTTCCACCATTTTAATGCAGTCAACTGGGTGTGACTTGCATCTCCATTGGCTGATCCCTCCTGAATACCTGGAGTCAAGGTCCAACCGGCTCATCAGGAAGGATCAGACAATCGTGAAGAAGAAAATGTACTACGTTAAAATGGAGATAACCTCAATGGCGCTGCCCATGCTGTGTCAGACTATAATGGCAGATAAAGATGAATCTCTATGGAACTGACAGAACCTGTTCTTCACAACTGTTATATCATTATTTAATTAATAAATACCGCTCTGAGCTATACAGAACTTGTCCCGAAGTGAGAAAATAAATGGATTGATTCCTCTAGAAATAAAACCAAGACACACTCACTTCAGTTGATAAGTAAAGTTTTTAGAATAATTATGGTTAACAATTATGTTACTGTTTTTACAGAATAAATAGTATCTTACACAAACATGTTTTACATTGAAATTGAGTTTTCAATTACCTGTATTTCACATAGTGCAACCAGTTCCCAAAGACACTTCACAGATTGTGAGGGGACAGTACTTTCATAGAAGTATGTAGCACACTTCCTGGATTTACTTTTCTTCTAATTCATAAAAAGATATAGCGAGATTTTAATGACATCGTTTAAAATGGAGGAGTGCCCCCATTAAAACACCAGGCAGAGCTTGTGAGGTATCTTCCAGTCTTCTCTGGGACACTGACCATTTCCATTCCATGACTCATTTCTAACCCATTTCAGGATGCTGAAACAATTGATTGAAATAAAATGGGTAACTGTAGTCAGACTGGCACCACTGAAGTGAAAAAGATGCAGTCAGATTGAAGTATAACTACAGTATGCTGCAAATACTGCGTCCAAAAAAATACTTTTGTTTTACTGCAGTAATTTTGCAGTGTAACTGCAGTTCAAGGTACCAGTCGACTGCAGTTACTGCATTTTTACTGCAGTTTCAAAACTGCAATCTTTTTTTGTAAGCGAACGATTCGTCAGAGGTCCTTGGGAAGTAAGGAAATATATCGCAGTGATCACAACAGACTGAACATTGAGGTAAAGTCTTCCCATAGAGTCACTAAGACAAATTGTCATTTCTATTTGTCAATGAGATTAATGGCATTTATAAATGGGGGGAAATGCCTGTACAGGTATGTTGTACCCCCTTAATATTCCTATACACATACAAATCGAGCAGATTTCAGTTAGTAAAGCAATACAAAACCATATAGAACCTTGTGTAATGCCCATAACATGCCTGTATAATCATCAGAACTGAGTTCTGTTAACCAGTGGCCAGGATATATAAGCGATAGTTATTAATGGTGCTTAAAAAGGCTTTATTCCCTTTTTTTATGACCACAACCAGAGCCATGTCTATGGTTCTGACAACCGCTCAGCGCACACATGTACACCCCTCATGAAACAGTTTTGCATAAAATACTGAATCAATAAATAGGCTATTGCTTTTAAAATCAGCCTGTTCATCTTTCACATTATTAAAACTCGTGCTGCCTCGTCTGCAAACACCTTGACGTTGGAACTACACGTCACTAACAACTGCCCCAAATTGTCTCTTTTTATTTGCTCCTTTGACGTTTTGCATGGTATAATAATTTGCAATCTTTAGAATAAAAAAGTGTGTCCCCCCCCTCACAAAAAGAGCAGGGTTATATGTGCAAGAGAGAGTAGGTAAGAAAGGAGAGGTGAGAGAGAGAGACACACAAGCAATGCTTTCAGATTCACATGATCAACCAGCCCATGACAAATAGTATGGTTTGCTCCCTGTGTATCCCCTTTTCCACGTGGCTGTAAGGTTACGAGACACAAGGGAGAATCAGTACATGCTTGACACCAAACCTTCCTGGGTTGGACGGTTCAGTGGCGGTAAAGGGAGCATGGGACTTTTGTCTATAAGCAGGCTCAAGTCCTTGTCCTATGTGTTCATGGCTTGATTCCATTCCAAGAGGCATGGCCAATCCTAGTGGATATAGAGAAATGTTTGTGATTGACTTCACTGTAACGGATTCGTTTGGGAATGTCACAATTAGGGACATGCGAAGTGGAAAAAAACAATGGTTGTCAATGTTGTGTCCGCTGTAGTTATCGGACCCAGATTTCACAGCAAAACATTTTTTTTTTTTAAACAGAGCCACTGTATTATCCATTTTCAAACGCAACAAGACAAGAGACTCCGGAACCATGACAGAAGATAACGGGGACATCTGGTATCAAATAACGGCATGGAGTTTGCTTTAAGTATTGATGGCATCACTTTGGGTCACAAATGCATTGCTGTGTAACATGAATTCTAATTTGAATACATTAGAGAACAGAGACATACAGGCTCCAAAGCTGTTGTCAGGTGACGGACTGTAGTGTGTGTGTGTGTGTGTGTGTGTGTGTGTGTGTGTGTGTGTGTGTGTGTGTGTGTGGGAGAGAGACAGATCGTCAGGATTTAATTCCCTAATTAACCCACGAGGGACAATAAACAGATATGACACTTGCGCCAACACGTGACCACATCTCCGTGGTCAGAACTTGTCGTTGAACACGAGGCGGTGATTTGTCATCTCTTTATGAAAAGATGCTTCCGTCATGTTAAAAACAAGTTTATTAAGACTCGCCGAATGACAGCGGACAGTTGCTCGGATGACATCCTGTTCCAGCAGGTAGAACAAAGCTTCATATGATTTTGCACCAGTGTGGAGTCTATCGCGTGTAATCGCTTGCATTGCATCTATATTGCTTTCCAGTTTGTTTGACGTGGGAGTGCTAGATCCAAGTATCGTTCTGTTAAGCCTGAGAAGAAATAGTAAGACACTGAGCCATTTTAGTTCAGCAATGTGTTAGGTTAAACATTCCTCCTTGTTACGATTATCAGCATGGATTTGGTTTTCGGGTGTGTGAGAGTAAAGAGAGACTGTTTCAATTGTGCTGTTCCCACAATTTCTTCAGCTACTTGCCTAGAAAAAAAGTGAAATAAACTCACATGGGCAATGACTGCCACTGGTCAGAACATAAGTTACCATGGTTGCACAGGCAGCAAATAGGGTTGAAAGCCCTTGGGGTGGGTGGAGTTTCCAGAATCCAGACTTATTGGGGTAAGAGAGGGTGGCGCTCTTCTGGTTTCCTAGACTGGGATAAAGGTAAGGGGGTATCCTATTTTTCAGCTTTGGTGAAGCTCCACTGACTTGACCGGCTGCAACCCTTAGCCTGGGTAAGGAGGATGCTCTTTAGTTGTTTATCCTTTAGTCTTGCTGGCAGCAGACCACGAGCAGGGGGGAGTTTATTTTAGGAGAGCTCAAAACCTGTGTTCATACTGATGGCATAGCGGAGCTTGTCACGCAGGATGCTTTTCTTGCTGTAGTTAGGCAGCTTGAGCAGGTTGAAGCAGGTGGATGAGGTGGGGAGGCGGCCGCCAGGCTCCTTCTTCCGGATGGTGAAGAAACCCCGCAGGACACTGCCCAGGGTGTCCCCCGTGTCCTAGAGAGAGATGGGTGACAGGAGCGTGAACACAAACACACGGAGAACCAAAGTAGTCTCAAGGGACTGACTTTCCAAACCTAAGTTCTTCAACTAAAATAGGCGTACTAGTTGTGTGTGCTGGGGTGCCAGGTAGCCTAGTGGTTAAAGCGTTGGGCCAGTAACCGAAAGGTTGCTAGATTGAATCCGCGAGCCGGTAAAAATCAAGGCAGTTAATCCACTGTTCCTAGGCCGTCATTGTAAATAAGAATATGTTCTTAACTGACTTGCCTAGATAAATAAAAGGTTAAATATATATATTTTATTTAACAAACATGTGGCTTAGAACTTTCCAATGATCCAAGTGTTCTCACCTGATCATCAGACACCTCCACACAGCGAATGGAGAAAGGGGGCTTGAGGTAGGCAAAACCCAGGAGGGGTGGTCTCGAACAGCTGGTGACAAACTGTAAAAGCAGAACAACAGAGGATCACATAACAAGTGCAAGGGCGTTCTAGAGCAGGGGTCTCAAACTGACAGCCCCGCAAGCCAACGTAATTCAGTTAACGTATGAACAGTAAAATAGCATTTTATACTGAACAAATATATAAATGTAAATTGCAACAATTTCAAATATTCAACTTTATTGCAGTACATAGAAGGAAATCAGTCAATTGAAAATTCCTTAAGGCCCTAATTTATGGATTTCACATGACTGGGCAGGGGCGCAGCCATGGGTGGGCCTGGGAGGGGAAGCCAGGCCCAGCCAATCATAATTACTTTTTCCTCCACAAAAGGGCTTTATTACAGACAAATACTCCTCAGAACCATCCTCCCCTCCTCAGACGATCCCACAGGTGAAGAAGCCGGATGTGGAGATCCTGGGCTGGTGTGGTTACACGTGGTCTGCGGTTGTGAGGCTGGTTGGATATACTGCCAAATTCTATAAATTGACATTGGAGGCGGCTTATGGTAGAGAAAATAACATTAAATTATCTGGCAACAGCTCTGGTGGAAATTCCTGCAGTCAGCATGACAATTGAACACTCCCTAAAAACTTGAGACATCTGTGTCATTGTGTTGTGTGACAAAACTGCACATTTTAGAGTGGCCTTTTATTGTCCCCAGCACATGGTGCACCTGTGTAATGATCATGCTATTTAATCAGCTTCTTGATATGCCACACCTGCCAGGTGGGCGGATTATCTTGGCAAAGGTGAAATGCTCACTAACAGGGATGTAAAGAAACATTTTTGAATAATAAGCTTTTTGTACATATGGAACCTTTCTGGGATCTTTTATTTCAGCTCATGAAACATGGGACCAACACTTTACATGTTGTGTTCATATTTTTGTTCAGTATAGTAACATTTGGGGGTTGTTACTACCTTGAGGAACATGGCCCTTTCCTCAGAGGAGAAGTCACTGGACAGGATGTCCCACAGCCAGATGATGACCCGATGGCTGCTGTGGAAACCTCCATAGTACACTGTGTGTTTCCTGACAACAGGAGAGAGAGCGGGCAGGAAAGAGAGCGAGAGAGACCATGTCAGCAAGCACCTTCACCTTGGCTTTACAACCTTACACAGTCAACTCACTGTCCGTTACCCAATCAAATGGGACATTCAAACCTAGGATGATAGGATTTCAGGATTTCCCCAAAAAGTTTGGGAATTGGCAGGTCGAAAAGATGTGGAGAAGCTCATCGAGGGGGAAAGGGGGTGGAAGGTCACGCACTTGAGGTCATCCAGATCTATCTCGGCGTTGTCCCCGGAGACGAGGCGCTGGACCTCGGGGGTGGAGAACATGTGCAGCCACTCTGGGTTGATGATGCTGCGGAACCCTCGGATGAAAGCTGCCGTTTGCTCTTTTATCTGCGTGTGCATGCGGAAGTGCGCCATCAGGTGGATATAGCTGATCCTGCAACACGGACAAGGTCAAAGGTGAGGTTAAGTCAGACTCAGAACACCATGGGCCTCAGGGTTCTCTCTTCTTTTTTAACAAGGTGGTGCTGCCGAGTACTGTGGGGGGAGGCCCAGGGGGACCATTTCCTATAATCTAGAGCCAAACATTTCCTTTACTTTTTTTTTTAACATAGTGGTGCAGACAGTCCGCAAGATGGCACAGCGAACCGCTTACATTCTTTGGGGATAACCCTGGGCCTGTCTAGAAACAACCCTCTAGCCCTTCCGCCTAGGTACTTGTGGAGAACTGAAAGGTTTTGATATATGTACTAGCGTATTGCTTATTATACCTATCTACCTTGCCCTGTGATAGGCTTGGTAGGACATACACCATATTGCTTACACCTATCAGATCTCCACAAAGTGTCAAAGGGCCGGGTGTAGGGGCTAGGGGTTGTTCCTGGACGGAACCCCACGTCATCATCCAACTTGTTATAACTACAGGGACAATAAACAAATCTTGTGTTTAGAGAACGAGAGTGTTAACATCAAATGACATCAACAACTGTAAAAATATACACGTTTGTTCTAGATACTGCATCTGCATCTTTCTCACTTGTTTTCATTGGTGACTGGCATCGTCTTTCCTCCAGGAATCAGCTCATGACAGACCAGCTGCGATATGACACGAAGACAGTATTAAGAGACAAGAGAAGAGTTCTGTTTTTCTACATTCAGAGAAAAACTATGGCTTCTACCTGTCCCATAACATCCTCGTCATACGATAGCGTCAGTCCTAGATCACCAACATCCCCGTCGTAGCGCTGGAAAAGGACAAGACGAAGATCAAAGAACTATTTTGAGTCGACTTCCACAACTTCAGAGTGATATTGATCACAGAAAGTAACGACGGATAACAGCGAAGCAAAAAAACTTCTCAAATCAAAATAGCGGTCACCATAAACCAGGGTTGTGTTCATCAGACACCAAGTAGAAACAAAACAGACTGAAACAGGGAGAAAGGACCTCATGGACTTATACAATAAGAAACACACCCTTTTGTTTTCAGTGTCTGTGTGTTGGGAGGGGGGAGGAGTCTTTCTGACCTTAATGGAGGTGAGGTTCTTGTAGAACTCAGAGTCCAGGGAGGGCAGCTCGTCAATGGAGCTGTAGAAAGTGCTGTGATGGTGGCCCATGACCTGGCCGAGGAAGAAGGAGGCGAAGGGTACGTCTACCACGATACCCTGAAACACACACACGTTGATCTCATGGACTATCAGGCTTCGCATCGATAGCTCCATCTATAAATTGTGGCAACATTTCTCCAGACCTATCCCTCAGCATTATAGCGGGAAAAAGTGGTGAGTTGGGCTAGTGGCTTTAAAATAAGTAATTCTTGTTACATATATGGTCATTTCACATGAATAACATCCTCTGTGAGCGCAGGCACACCTCATACATGGCTTTTCCGAGCATCTTCCCCACAAACTCAAAGAGCTGCAGGTGGTTCTCGTGGATGTAGGACGTAGGGGAGGGGTACAGCCTCTCATTGCCACTGGTGGTCTATGGGGGGAGACATCAGCATAAAATCAGCAGCAGCATTAGCAGCAGTGGCAGCAGTGGCTAAAAGTACCTTGACACTATTTGAAATCTTTCAAAAAGACTATGAGCGTTAGCTTTAGCCTATCCTGGAGTGCCAGGTGGGCAGTGTATGCACTTTTGAGACTTGTCTATTGGTTCCAGTGCAACAGGCAAGCTCAATCAAGCACAGATACAGCACTCAAAATTATTTCAAAAATTATTTGAAGCAAGGTCTGGAGAGCTAACCTTAAAGAGGTTGAGAGCCGGATTGAAGACTTTCTTGATGATCTCTTCCAGGAACTCCTTGAAGACGCCGTCCTGGTCGATGCCGGCCTCGTCCACACCCAGGTCGTTGACAAACTTCACGCGGATCACACCTTTGATGGAGTTGACGGGCAACCGGCGGAGCTGGTCATAACCATCCTTATGAGAGAGTTCAGACACAAAGAGTTTGGGTGATCAGTTTGGGTATCAGTCACAACCACCATGCCTGACTGTATTTGACATCAGGCTCTGTGCCAATATGTACCCTTTGCATAACACTGTTTCGAGAATACATTCTTAGTGATATGCTAGTGTGGGGGAAAACATGCAAAAGATGGATACATCCATTTCATACCTCTAACATCCGTGAGCGGCGAATGGTGATATGGGTGACATGCGGAGAGGCGGAGCTGGTCTCCACCAATCCCAAGGTTTCCTTCTCCTTGGTGACAATGTTTCGGAACAGCAGGACCCTCTAAAGTGGGGAGGACAACGAGTGAGACACTATGTGCATTATTTGTATAGTGAAACGACAAATACGAATGCCCGGGAAGGACAAATATTATTTCTGTGCAGACTCACGTTTTTGTGTGGAATGACGTGTGGGATGTACTGAAGTAACAGCTGAGCTCTCCTCTTGCCCTTCTCCAGCTCTTGGAACAAAAGGCTCGGCTTTAGATCCCTGGACACAAGGGGTGAAAGAGTGAGTCAGTAAGTGTCCCAATTTTTTTCCTACTGATCAGTCCTGGGACAAATACAGTGCCTTGAGAAAGTATTCATCCCTTGACTTTTTCCACATTTTATTGTGTCACAAAGAGTGATTAAAATGGATTTAAATGTCATTTTTTTGTCAATGATCTACACATAACACTCTGTAATGTCAAAGTGGCAGAAAAATTCTGAAATCTAAAAATATTTATGGATAATAAAACACTAATATATATTGATTAGATAAGTATTCAACCCAGAGTCAATACATTACAGCAGTTAGTCTTTCTGGGTAAATCGCAGAGCTTTGTACACCTGGATTGTACAATTCTTCAAGCTCTGTCAAGTCGGTTGTTGATCATTGCTTGACAGCCATTTTCAAGTCTTGACATAAGATTTTAAAGCAGACTTAAGTCAAAACCATAACTAGGCCACTACGGAACTTTCAATGTCATCTTGGTAAGCAACTCGTGCATAATTGGCCTTGTGTTTTGGGTAATTGTCCTGCTAAAAGGTGAATTCGTATCCCAGTGTCTGTTGGAAAGCAGACCAAACTAAGCTCTCCTCTAGGATTTAGCCTTTGCTTGGATCTATTCCTTTGCTTTTTATCATTAAAAAAACTCCCTAGTCCTTGATGATTAGCATACCCATAACATGATGCAGCCACCACCATGCTTGAAAATATAAAGAGTGGTAACTCAGTGATGTGTTGGATTTACCCCAAACATAACGCTTTGAATACAGGACAAAAAGTTAATTTATTTACCACATTTTTTGCAGTATTACTTTAGTGGCTTATTGCAAACAGCATGCATGTTTTGGAAAAAATGTATTCTGTACAGGCTTCCTTCTTTTCACTCTGTCAATTAGGTTAGTATTAGGAGCAACTTTTCTAATCACAGCCATTAAAAACTCGATAAAATGTTTTAAATCCCCTTTGGCCTCATGATGAAATGCCTGAGCGGTTTCCTTGTACTCTGGCAACTGAGTTAGGAAGGACGCCTGTATCTTTGTAGTGACTGGCTGTATTGATACACCATCCAAAGTGTAATTAATAACAGCACCATGGGACATTTAATGTCAGCTACCAATAGGTGAACTTCTTTGCGAACCATTGATAAACCTTCCTAGTCTTTGTTGTTGAATCTGTGCATGAAATTCACTGCTCGACTGAGGGACATTACAGATAATTGTATGTGTGGGGTACAGAGATGGGGTAACATTTAAAAATCATGTCAAAAACTCATTGCACACAGAGTGAGTCCACGCAACTTATTATATGACTTGTTAAGCACATTTTTACTCTTTCATTTATTTAGGCTTGCCATAAGAATACTTATCGCCTCAATACATTTCAGCTTTTCATTTGAATGAATTCGTAAAGATTTCTAAAAACATAATTCCACTGACATTATGGGTTATTGTGTGTGACACAACATCTAAATTCAATCCATTTTCAATTCAGTCAAATACTTCCAAGTAGTGGAGGTGGGCCCAACATGGCTTGCGTGGAGTACTGGGTGGTCAAAGTTGGCACAAATGTTCCATTGGTTCCATTGTGGTGGGCAAGCTTCATCAAGCACTCCTCAAGCATTTGACCGCTACTGATCACTAGGATCACCTTAGCAGGTTTTGGGAAGTGCAGACTAACTATGGGAAGGATCAGGGATTAGGATAAGTATGTTTCCCGGAGGGGCACTTACTTGCGCAGCCAGTTGTCATCAGGGGAGAACCTCCTCCTGCAGTCCCGCTCGTAAAGCACCATCAGCCAGCCGTGAACGCTGTGGAACAGGTCCAGCTTCTCTCCTTTGGCATTCTCTGTCACAGACAACAACACACTCAACGACCCTATCCTCAAGACATTTCTCATGGTGCCGGAAACTGGGATTGGCAATTCTGTCACTGTCAATCACATCACCTTTGAGTACGACAAGAATTCAACAGAGGGAGGAGACTCACCCAAGATGCCATCCCAGACCATCTTGTAAACAAACGTGTTGAGAAATGAGGAGATGGTTACAAGCTCCTCCGTCTTAAACGAGATCTGCTCTTCGTAAACTTCAATGTCATCCAGGATCCTGTATAACACACAAAGGATGGTCAACATATAACATTTACAGTCGTGGCCAAATGTTTTGAGAATGACACAAATATGAATTTTCAAAGTCTGCTGCCTCAGTTTGTATGATTGCAATTTGCATATACTCTAGAATGTTATGAAGAGTGATCAGATGAATTGCAAAGTCCCTCTTTGCCATGCAAATGAACTGAATCCCCCCCCAAAACATGTCCACTGCATTTCAGCCCTGCCACAAAAGGAGCAGCTGACATCATGTCAGTGATTCTCTCGTTAACACAGGTGTGAGTGTTGACGGGGACAAGGCTGGAGATCACTCTGTCATGCTGATTGAGTTCGAATAACAGACTGGAAGCTTCAAAAAGAGGGTGGTGCTTGGAATCATTGTTCTTTCTCTGTCAACCACGGTTACCTGCGAGGAAACACGTGCCATCATCATTGCTTTGCACAAAAAGGGCTTCACAGGCAAGGACTTTGCTGCCAGTAAGGTTGCACCTAAATCAACCTTTTATCGGATCATCAAGAACTTCAAGGAGAGCGGTACAAATGTTGTGAAAGCAGCTTCAGGGCGCCCAAGAAAGTCCAGCAAGCGCCAGGACTGTTTCCTAAAGTTGATTCAGCTGCGGGATCAGGGCACCAACAGTACAGAGCTTGCTCAGGAATGGCAGCAGGCAGGTGTGAGTGCATCTGCACACACAGTGAAGCGAATACTTTTGGAGGATGGCCTGGTGTCAAGAAGGGCAGCAAAGAAGCAACTTCTCTCCAGGAAGAACATCAGGGACAGACTCATATTCAACAAAAGGTACAGTGATTGGACTGCTGAGAACTGGGGTAAAGTCATTTTCTCTGAATCCCCTTTCCGATTATTTGGGGCATCCGGAAAAAAAGCATGTCAGGAGAAGACAAGGTGAGCGCTATCATCAGTCCTGTGTCATGCCAACAGTAAAGCATCCTGAGACCATTCATGTGTGGGGTTGCTTCTCAGCCAAGGGAGTGGGCTCACTCACAATTTTGCCTAAGAACACAGCCATGAATAAAGAATGGAACCAACATCCTCCAAGAGCAACTTCTCCCAACCATCCAGGAACAGTTTTGTGACGAACAAAGCCTTTTCCAGCATGATGGAGCACCTTGCCATAAGGCAAAGGTGATAACTAAGTGGCTCGGGGTACAAAACATTGATATTTTGGGTCCATGGCCAGGAAAGTCCCCAGACCTTAATCCCATTGAGAGAACTTGTGGTCAATCCTCAAGAGGCGGGTGGACAAACAAAAACCCACAAACTCCAAGCATTGATTATGCAAGAATGGGCTGCCATCAGTCAGGATGTGGCCCCGAAGTAAATTGACAGCATGCCAGGGCAGATTGCAGAGGTCTTGAAAAAGAAGGGTCAACACTGCAAATATTGAGTCTTTGCATCAACTTCATGTAATTGTCAATAAAAGCATTTGACACTGATGAAATGCTTGTAATTATACTTCAGTATTTCATAGTAACATCTGAAAAAAATATCTAAAGACACTGAAGCAGCCAATTTTGTGGAAATTAATATTTGTGTCATTCTCAAAACTTTCGGCCATGACAGTATAAGTAAGTACAGAGATGGGATATTGTATTTAGGGCCAGTTTCCTGGATACAGATTAGGACTGAAAGAGGAGCTTCTTAGTCTAGGACTAGACTTAATATATACTTAGGAAACCACCCCATACTGTATAACGTGTAAGTTATGTGGTAGCATTTCATGGAGCTCACGTGATGAGGTGTCTGGAGCAGTCACAAAACAGCATGAGCATGGCTAGCAGCTGTTTAGACTCCTCTGTGTCGTTGTTCAGGCACTCTATGAACAGCTTGAGCCCTCCTTGGGGTCCTAATTCGCAGATGAAGGCCCACAGTTTAGGCAGCAGGTCATCCAGGTAGGTTAGGCCTGAGGGGGACAGCACCGAATACAACATGAGAGAATGTGCGTGTGCGTGTGTATGCGTGCCTGAATCAAATGGAACTATGCATGGACTCACCAGTAAGGATTTGCAGTCGTATCTGGGTGAGCGTGGTGAGGGCTGTCTGGTACAGTACACAGATACTGCACACTTTCTGAACCTCTGCGGAGTCCACCCGTCTCCCGCCAACTGGCTTCAGGATGTTTCGTACTGAGGCAGACTTCTGAAATGCCCGCTTGAATAGACCTAAGAGGAAAACGATCCAATAAGGTTAGTTCATTGTTTTTTAAAAACACAACTTATATTATGCACTTCTATAATATAATCTGGATCAATCAACAACAACCCAGGTATGTGATAATAAATCTGATAATGGTGTCAAAATAAATAACCCATGATATTAAATGATTAAATGCCTGATGAGAAAACAAAAGAGAAACTGAAATACAAATTTGACTTACTCTTGACTGGCAGGTTGTTTTGGGATGTGGTAGGTTGTGGCGGAGGCGTGGGTTCTTGGGTCTCCAGTTTTTTGCTGAGGACGTCACTGAAGAGAGTCCGGATCACAGGCATGCCCCACAGGTACTGCAACTGCTTCGTGACCAGTGGCATGGACTCATTCAGACTGGAGGGATGAAGTAAAGGTTGAGTGGGAAGGGGGTGGGTGGGTGGGTGTGTGAGATTGAGTTGGTCCTCCCTTTGCTGCTATAACAGCCTCCACTCTTCCGGTAAGGCTTCTCTGCCAAACCCAGATTCATCCGTCAGATGGTGAAGCATGATTCATCACTGCAAAGAATGTTTCCACTGCTCTAAAATCCAATGGCAGCTAGCTTTACACCACTCCAGCCAACACTTGGTATTGCCCATGGTGATCTTGGTACGTATAATCGGCCATGGAAACCCATTTCATGAAGCTCCCGATTAACAGTTATTGTGCTGACGTTACTTCCAGAGGCAGTTTGGAACTCGGTAGTGAGTGCTGCAACCGAGGACAGACGCGCTACCGCACTCGGCACTCCCATTCTGTGAGCTTGTGTGGCCTACCACTTCACGGCTGAGCCATTGTTGCTCCTAGACATTTCCACTTTACAATAACAGCACTTACAGTTGGCCGGGGAAGCTCTAGCAGGGCAGAAATTTTACGAACTGACTTGTTGGAACGTTGAAGGTCACTGAGCTCTTCAGTACGGGCCATTCTACTGCCAATGTTTGTCTATGTGCTCAATTTCATACACCTGTCAGGAACGGGTGTGGCTGAAATAACCAAATCCACTAATTTGAAGGGGTGTCCACAGTTTTGTATATATATATTTTGTAGCTGAATAAACTCGAAAATACCATGGCTAGCGAAAGTATTTATCCCCCTTGGCATTTTTTTCTATTTTGTTGCCTTACAACCTGGAATACATTTTTTTTTTGGGGGGGGGGTGTATCATTTGGTTTACACAACATGCCTACCACTTTGAAGATGCTAAATATTTTTTATTGTGAAACAAAACAAGAAATTAAGACAAAAAAATTGAAAACTTGAGCATGCATGACCTTTTGCAGCAATTACAGCTGCAAGTCTCTTTGGTTATGTCTCTATAAGCTTGGCACATCTAGCCACTGGGATTTTTGCCCCTTCTTCAAGGCAAAACTGCTCCAGCTCCTTCAAGTTAGATGGGTTCTGCTGGTGTACAGCAATATTTAAGTCATACCACAGATTCACAATTGGATTGAGGTCTGGGCTTTGACTAGGCCATTCCAATACATTTAAATGTTTCCCCTTAAACCACTCGAGTGTTGCTTTAGCAGTATGCTTAGGGTCATTGTCCTGCTGGAAGGTAAACCTCTGTCCCAGACTCAAATCTCTGGAAGACTGAAACAGGTTTCCCCTCAAGAATTTCCATGTATTTAGCGCCATCCACCATTCCTTCAATTCTGACCAGTTTCCCAGTCCTTGCCGATGAAAAACATCCCCAGAGCATCATACTGCCACCACTGTACTTCACTGTAGGGATGATTTTCTGGGAGTGATGAGAGGTTTTGGGTTTGCGCCAGACATAGCATTATCCTTGATGGCCAAAAAGCGCAATTTTAGTCTCATCTGACAAGAGTACCTTCTTCCATATGGTTGGGTAGTCTCCCACACGCCTTTTGGCGAACACCAAACGTGTTTGCTTATTTTTTTTTTTAAGTAAAGTATTATTTTCTGGCCATTCATCTGTAAAGCCCAGCCCTGTGGAGTGTACAGCTTAAAGTGGTCCTATGGACAGATACTCCAATGTCTGCTGTGGATCTTTGCAGTTCCTTTAGAGTTATCTTTGATCTCTTTGTTGCCTCTCTGATTAATGCCCTCCTTGCCTGGTCCATGAGATTTGGTGGGCGGCCCTCTCTTGGCAGGTTTGTTGTGTTGCCATATTCTTTCCATTTTTTAAATAATGGATTTAATGGTGCTCCGTGGGATGTTCAAAGTTTCGGATATTTTTTATAACCCAACCCTGAACTGTACTTCTCCACAACTTTATCCCTGACCTGTTTGGAGAGCTCCTTGGTGCCGGTTGCTTGGTGGTGCCTCTTGCTTGGTGGTGCCGCTTGCTTGGTGGTGCCGCTTGCTTGGTGGTGCCGCTTGCTTGGTGGTGCCCCTTGCTTGGTGGTGCCTCTTGCTTGGTGGTGCCGCTTGCTTGGTGGTGCCCCTTGCTTGGTGGTGCCCCTTGCTTGGTGGTGCCCCTTGCTTGGTGGTGCCGCTTGCTTGGTGGTGCCGCATTTAGCGTCTGCTAAATGGCATATATTATTGGTGGTGCCCCTTGCTTGGTGGTGTCCCTTGCTTGGTGGTGCCCCTTGCTTGGTGGTGCCCCTTGCTTGGTGGTGTTGCAGACTCTGGGGCCTTTCAGAACAGGTGTATATATACACAGATCATGTGACAGATCATGGAACACTTAAATAAAGTCCACCTGTGTGCAATCTAACTAATTATGTGACTTCTGAAGGTAATTTGTTGAACAAGATCTTATTTAGGGGCTTCATAGCAAATGGGGTGAAAACATATGCACGCACCATTTTTCCATTATTTTATTTTTATTTTTTTGAAACAAGTCATTATTTTAATTTCACTTCACCAATCTGGACTATTTTGTGTATGTTCATTACATGAAATCCAAATAAAAATCTATTTCAATTACAGGTTGTAATGCAACAAAATAGGAAAAACGCCAAGGGGGGTGAATACTTTTGCAAGCCACTGTATATTTTCTCCAATCGATTTTACGGCTATTCTGTGTTGAGCGGTTAACAAATTAACAGGTCCTCATATATGATTCATTTAGAGTTATTTATACAACTTTAGGTGTGAAAGAAACATTGGGCTACATGTTTTGATTGTTAATACATTCTGCAGGATGTGACTAATGATTTTCCCTTTTTTACGCATGAAAGGCATGAGTTCTGCTTTGTTTAGTTTAGTTTTTTGCGCAGGCTGCACACACTTTATCAGTCTCTCATTCACAATTTGACAAGCAATTGATAATGCCTAGCGGTCATGGTGCCCTTGGATAAATATAATAATTCCTTCCCCCAGCTGAGATCTCCAAAGCACCTCTCACTCACGTGGCTTTCTCAGATACCGCAATTCTTATTAGTCAATGGCCATCACATGATCAGGTCCTTCTCACAGGCTAAAAGTGAACACACACATCTGGGAAGCAACTGAGCTCGTACTTATCAAATTCTGAGGCGCATATTGAAGATGTTGGCAGGCCAAATGAACAGCAAACGCACTAGCCTATGTCAATCTACTAACTCCCATAGTACAAAAGTTGACCTATTTTGACCTATTCTATTGGTCAACTTGTCCTTCTGTGCGAGAAATAAATATTCCAAACATAATCTGGGACAGTTGTCGAATGCAACAGATCCCAAATTAAATACAACCACTAGCATAAAAAAAATGTTTAAAGCAATGAGGCTGATGCAACAGATCAGAACATTTAGCTCATTGATTGTCAACTAAATTAAGTCGTGGGACAATTTTTCTTGAGCGGAAGGTTGGGTGCCAGAACTTATTTACAAATAATTTGTAGACTGCAAATTGGCCACAGGAAGCCCAAACCAATATAATGTTTGATTAAAACATAATCATTTTAAACCTGGCTTACATTTGTGTACGATCACAACTCTCCATTATACGTTGAAATACTTGGGAGCAGATTTCTTAAATTAAAATCACTTGGAGCTGATTTCCTGATGTTTTTACAGTCTTATGTCCAACAATTAATTTGAAATGTTTTAAAAGTTTTTTCCCTCAGAAAACCTGGGGGGGTCAAATAAAACCACCCATGGGGTGCCAGTTTGGGATCCCTGGTTTAGCTTAAAATGTTGATAAACTATTAGGCTATTTCTTCACATTATAAGCTCAGAAATGCGCACACGGCAGTAGGCTATAACAGTGAATATTGAAAATGCAATTAGCGGGAAAATACTATTCTTAAAAGTGACCGCAAATGCGATTATACATGTAATGCTTTATTATAAAGGTACATTTTTATGGCGACAATTATCTTCCCCAAACTTGAAACTCAGACGCTGCCAGGGCCTCTCGAGTGGCACAGTGGTCCAAGGCTGTGCTACTAGAGATCCTGGTTCGAGTCCAGACTCAGTCGCAGCCGGCCTCGACGGGGAGACCCTTGGGGCAGCACACAATTGGCTCAGCGTCGTCCGGGTTAGGGGAGGGTTCCGGGTTAAGCGAGCAGTGTGTCAAGAAGCAGTGCGGCTTGGCTGGGTTGTGTTTAGGAGAACGCACAGCTCTTGTCCTTTGATTCTTCCCGAGTCCGTACTGGAGTTGCAGTGATGGAATAAGACTGTAACTTCCAATTGGATACCACAAAATGTATGCCAGTTAGGCTCCTATGTATGCTAGTTAGGCTCCCATGTAAGCTAGTTAGGCTCCACACCAGTTGTAAAGCAAAATAATGTTTGTAATTTTAAGAAGTTATTTGGCCACTTTAGTGGTGATACAGACCTTATCAAAGGGGTTTGCAACTATGATTTGAAAAAGTTGCAAAAAAGGCATGCACTGTTTCTTGCCTCACTGCACAGAGGCTGGGCATCATTAACAAGTGATAATATGTCATTCACAAGTGATACTATATCATTCACAAGTGATGGGCTAATATTGTCAACAATCAGACTATTCTTGATTTAATCTAGTTTTTACATATACTAAATAATATATGTGTGAAATTTGTTTTGATTTAGAATGGACCATTAGCATGCACCTGTCTCAAAACAGGGGCATGGGAAAGAAATACATGTCATCTACGCACTTAAATAGGAAATGGAGGAAGCTTTTCCTGTGGTTCACATTCATGCCAGCCAGTAAAGAGAAGCAATGTGCTTAATATTAGGAAAGTTGAGAAATAAATATAGTAGGTCTAGAAAGCTGATAGGATCCTCCTCTCTTTAATAGAGGCCATCAAAACTCTGTTTTCTCAATTGCATAGCCTATAGAATTATTGCACAACATGAGCTCATGGGCTCTCATTAAGTATTTGATTAGATTTTTGTTTACATTTGTCAGAGTGATTAGAGGAACAATAGAGTGCTGAGTACAAGGCAGTTAGCAAGTTGGTATGCTACTAATGACCATCAGCAGTATCAGAGCTTGGAGAAGACTAATGACTCATGACTGCCGGTGTGGAGTAACGCAGACACCATAACAGCCCTAGTTGAGATCCCATTTCATAGCCCAGTCCCAGATCAGTTTGTGCTGTTTTGCTCCTAAGGTCATTGACACTTGATTTTGGCATGACAACAACCATAAGAGTCGGCAAGAGAGCACAAACCGATCTGTGATCAGGCTATGAGGATGTCTCACTGACCCGTAGTCTACGGTTTGGGAGAACCAGCCAAGGACAGGGTGCCAGTGGGTGAGGTTAGATTTCTTCTGGGACACGTATCTCTGGCAGTAGGACAGCATGTCCGTCAGTTCCGTCACAAAGTGGTTGGCCTCCTCCTCCAGTACTTTCTCGTTGAGGTAGCCCAGGTGAATCAGGTTACCTACAGTACAACAGGATGAAACGGAGGCCCCGCAGAGCAGCAACCCCAAATAACTGATTCAGTATGTTTCCCACAGCACCGCACAGAGAAAGACAAGAAAGAGACAAAAAAAAGGCAACTCAAACATGCACACTCACAGTAGTAGCCAATATTGCCATAGAATAGATATGAGAGTCAGTGTAAACGGCCCTACCCAGTAAGCACAGTGTGTGGCTCCCCTCCAGGCAGACACAGATGTCGACACACTGCTCCTCGCAGCTAAGGAACAGGATGAACTTCCTCAACAGGTCGTGGGTCTGGATGGTGGTCATGCACTGCACAGAGACAAGCACACACTCAGAGGCTTTGTCATTGTACAAGCTATTATATGTTTATACAATAATGTCTATATATCTGAAGTGGCACCCTACACAGTGCACTAGGTAGAGAATTGGCTGCAATTTCTTCATTTTGAGTGTTTAGCGTTTACCTCTGGGGTGATGGTGTAGATGTGGGAGACAACTGCTGGGACAGACATGATGTGGATGAGGAGAGACCTCAGCAAGTTGTCAGAGAAGTGAGCAGCAATGACAGGTCTGTAAAATAAAGACAAGTTACACTAATGGCTCCCAAGCCTTCTTCAGCTCCAAGCATTCTAAAAAGGTGACCAAGCAGATCATACACTATGATAAGATAGGACCTCATATTCCATGAAGCTAAGCCATTTGATTTTTTTTCTTCCAACAAACCCAGTTACAGAGGGAAGTCTGAGCAAGCAGAACATCGGGTATATACAACAATAGATCTGGCCCAGGCTCTAGTGATGCAGAGACAATTGATCCGTGGTGGTCGAATGGGAATGAGAGAGCTTCCACTCACCTTAATGCCAGTGTGAATACTGCTGTGAGTGTGCCCTTGGTAAGTGAGGGTCTGGAGCGTGCCAATCCGTTGGTGAGTAGAATCTACCAGGGAATACAAAATTGCAAAAACCAACAATAAAACGTCAGCAACATAATAATAATCATTCTAAAAGCCCTGATGAAAATATGGAAAATGTCATGTGTCACTGTACCTGCAGTATTGAATAAAATCCCTTTTGATTGAGATGCCCCATGATGTTCTCACAGATCCGGGTCAATGCAGGTCTGAGGGCCTCGCCTACCACAGAGGGAGAAAAACAAATGGAGGACTCCACTTTGTCTTTTTCCTTTCAACATCAAGACACTTATATAGAGGAGGTGTGTGTACTGCAGCAGTGGTTTGACCTGAGACCGACCTTTCCCTCTCACTATCTTCCAGGTTGATGTGTCTGTGAAAGTCACCAGCATGGTGAGGTACAGAGTCACCAGCTTATTGTCCTGCATGATGTCAGGCTACAAGAGACAGAAGGAAGAAGGGGTGTAAAGATCCAATTATAACATTTCGATATTTAAAATGGTACACCTGTTTTCTTAAAGAAGGTTATTATCATCAAAGCATTCTGATTTACCTTTAATTTTTTCAGGAACTGACAGGAGATCCACAGGAGATCTTTAATCTGCTTGATCCAAGGGATGGTGAGGTCTTTAGAAAGAGCCAAGGACACATACCAAACCTGATAACAAAGAACAATAAATTATTATATATAAAGTCAGAGTCAATCACACTCTGGGTTAATTAAAAATCTGTTCTCACTGATGATTCCTCCACTATAATCATACTCACTTTGGGCTCATTTTCAACATCCATGCTGCCAAGAATGGAGCGACAAAGCTTCTCAAATCTCTGTGTAGTTAAAAGCATCATAGCTTGTTAGTTATATGTACCCTAAACAATCTCAAGTACTATACTTATATGTAATCATTCATTTGCCTTTCATTTAGTAAATAAGAGAAATCACCCTGTAAGAGACAATTAATAACAATGTACAAAACATACATTCAAACCAGTGAGGGTAAAGTGTAGGTGTTAAAGAACTTACCAACTTATCATCTTGGCAAAAAATGAATAGTAACTTCCGTGCAATTTTAAAAATGGATAGTGCGTTTCTTTTTGTGGTCCCAGCATCTTGGAATAAGTCATCAACTTCTTTCCTAGTAAGAAAGAGAGCATTCATACATTACTTCAAAAGGTTTATTCACAAACTAGTCTCATGAAAGATTGTGTGTCCTAATGCATAACAGCACGCATTGCTTGTAAAGCGAACCTTATTTGTTTCTGGAGTCTGCAGCGACAGAGGAATCTCCTGACCAGCGCTTGAATTAGGGTGGCTGCTCTGTCCCTTGCTTTGTACCCCTTCCTCTCCTCACGTGCCTGCCTGGCTTTGTCCAGAAACTCAGACTTGGAACTCTGAGCTGCACTAAACATTGTGCACCCCTAAGGTCAGACAAAATGGACAGACTTAGTTGGTGCTGAAACATAATGGAGATGAATACTCATGGTCAAATTAACACATCTATAGTCTCAGTGTGGGAAGGGGAGGGAGAAGAACCATACACTGGAATAGAATATGAATACATTCAAATTAAGGTATACCTGTGTTTTCCTCTGGTCTTGACTAGACCTTTGAAGCTCAGAATGCGCTATGCTTCTCAAGTCATTTGAACATCCTCGACATCCAAGTTTAGACACCCTTCGAGAGCTATAGCTAGCTGCGCTTCGGTTAGCCCAGCAAAAGCTACAATTGTCAACTCTAGGAAAATAACTATTTAAATAACATATGTAACATTAACACGTCATTACAACTTGAGACCATGTTAACTAGCTAACGTTAGCTAAATTCGCTAGCTAGCTACATTGACGACGTTGTCTGGTCTCAAACGTTGACATTCCTAAGGCAGGTAGCTAGCTAGCAACATAAACGATGTTTTTATCCAATGGACAAACTGACAATGTGGTACCAATCAATTGTATCGGTTAGTTAGCGTACTACAGTAGCGTTAGGTAGATAACTAGACCCGGCAAATAACTCGCTAGCTTTTGTCGCCAGTCAGCTAGCTATTATGGTTAGCTAGCTAGCTGTGTTGGTTAGCATAGCAGATTAGATACTTCATCGCCACCAATTGATTGAAATACTTGTCAAAGCATTTTACTAACATGAAAAACGAAATAAAACATTACTCAATAATAACCGAACGTTCACTGGATATGACACCCTCATTAAGTAGAGTCCGTACGCTGTTTCAAAATGTAAACAATAACAGGCGATCCGTACATTGACTGCATCCAATTTAACCATTAATTCTTGCACTGTCGCACAGAATATATTGTGAGTGGGATGTAATTGTGTGAGAGTAGACACTTACAAAATAATTTCAGTATTGATACATTTTATTTATACTGAACTATTAGCATTTATTTTGTCACAATTACTCTTGTTTGAACTGCATCTCTTCAATTAAAGCAACTTATAGGAACTATAGGTATTGCTATGAAAAGGGGGGAGATATTATTGGTTACTCCTTTGTGGGGCGGAAGCTAATTAGTGACGTATAACAATCCAACGCTATTTATGGCTTATAAAGAATAATTTGTTGAATCTTTGTTTTATTTTATGTTTACCGTTCTCATAGCAGCAGGATATGATGCTGGCAGAACAATAGCGTATTTATTTTTCTCTATATAAGAGTCCCAGTTTTGCTTCTGTCCCTCTCCTCACCCCTACCTGGGCTTGAACTCTGCACACATCAATAACAGTCACCCACGAAGCATCGTTACCCATCGCAGAGCAAGGGGAACAACTACTTCAAGGTCTCAGAGCGAGTGACGTCACCAATTGAAACACTATTAGCGCACACCCACTAACCACATCTGGAGCCCCACAAGGGTGCGGGCTCAGCCCCCTCCTGTACTCCCTGTTCACCCATGACTGTGGCTACATACGCCTACAACTCAAATATAAAGTTTGCAGATGACACAACAGTAGTAGGCCTAATTACCAACAATAACGAGACAGCCTACTGGGAGGAGGTGGGGTCTTGGCCCCTAAGACCATCACAAACTATTACTATTACTATTATCACCGCCCGCAACCACAGGGCTTAACCACCCGAGCCATGGCCTGTTCATGCCGTTATCATCCAGAAGGCGAGGTCAGTACAGGTACATTAAAGCAGGGATGGAGAGACAGAAACTGTTTTTCAATCTCAAGGCCAACAGCTTGTTAAATAGTTAAATAGTCATCCCTAGCCGGCTACCACCCGGTTACTCAATCCTGCACCTTAGAGGCTGTTGCCCTATGTACATAGACATGGAATCACTGGTCAATTTAAATGGAACAACAGTCACTTTAATAATGTTTAATACTGTTTTACTCATTTCATATGTATATACTGTACTCTACTGTATTTTAGTCAATGCCACTCAGACATTGCTCATCCTAATATTGATATATTTCTTAATTCCATTCCTATACTTTTAGATTTGTGTGTATTGTTAGATACTACTGCACTGTTGGAGCTAGGAACACAAGCATTTCGCAACACCCGCAATAAACATCTGCGAAATATGTGTATGTGACCCATAAAATGTGATTTGATTTTGATTTATATAGTGTAGGTTAAGAGGAAGAATAAACTGATATCACAATATGCCTTGCTCATATCGATATCAAACAATATATCGAGTTGTCAACATTGGTGCCCACTACTAACCCTAACCCTAACCTTAAATAAATAACACATGTATATTTAAATATAATTTAATTATTAAGAATATATCTTCATTTCATCAGTCTGCTGTCTCCTTCAAGCATAAAACCTTAACTTCTTTAAACAAAGTAATTTACTCTCCAATAACTCATATAGGCAACAACACATCCACTACGCTGATCCTCAACATAGGGGCCCTACAAGGGTGCGTGCTCAGTCTCCTCCTGTACTCCCTGTTCACCCATGACTGTGTGCCCACACACGCCTCCATCTCAATCATTAAGTTTGCAGATGACACAACAGTGGTAGGCCTGAATCCCAAAAACTTTTGAGAGAGACTACAGGGAGGAGGTGAGGGCCCTTTTGCAGAGCAGTGCCAGTCAAATAACCCCTCCCTTGACATCAACAAAACGAAGGAGCTGATCGTGGACTTCTGGAGACAGCAGAGGGAGCATGCCCACATCCACATTGATGGGCCGCAGTGGAGAAGGTGAAAAGCTTCCTCGGGGTACACATCAGTGGCAATCTTAAATGGTCCACTCACACAGAAGATGGAGGCTGAACAAATTTGTCTTGACCCTAAGACCCTCACAAACCTTTACTGACGCACCATTGAGTGCATCCTGTCGGGCTGTATCACCACCTGGTACGGCGTCTGCACTGTCTGCAACTGCAGGCTCTCCAGAGGGTGGTGTGGTCTGCCCAACGCATCACCGGGGGCACACTGCCTGCCCTCGAAGACATGTACAGCACCCTGTGTCACAAGAAGGCCAAGAAGATCATCAAGGTCCTCACCCCTAAACCCAAGGTCCTCAGTGTGGAACAGCAGGCTAATGTTAGTGGTTGCGTTGCAATGCTTGCAGTTGCCACTGATTCCTTCCAAATGACTCACTGTTGAATTTGCGATTTCTAACTTGCTGTGTAATCTTTATGCCCAATGGCCGATGAGCACCGATGCGTTTTATCTACATTTTCTCTTCATTATTTCTATTCATATGACAAGGATTAAAAAGGATTTGCCAGTGGATTGTCGACTTGATTCATGATGATGACTGCTAGCTAAGACTTTGAAAGTAATATGTTGACATGTTCAGTCCAATCAAAGCTACTGTACATATAACGTAATTTGACATCATTTTATCTGTGACCAATGACCTTGAGCTTTCTTGGAAGGGCACTTGTAATATAATTCTATGGCAGGACCCAAAGGGTTGCAATTTTGGATGTCTACCCTTACTAAGCACTTAAACTTGTTGATGATGACGTACTGTCCCCATGAGTGACAGAACACTGAGCCAAACACGGCGCAATGCTCCTCTTTTTGCTGGCTCGCCCCACCACCACAGAAAGCACTGAGCTAGGCTGAAACACCTGTATTTTGGAGCTGCCTTACTCAAGAAAACAAAAAAGTATGTATGCAGCTTTATTAGCTCAATGATATATATTATTTTTAATTGTTTGTAAACTGATATGTGACATGTATTACTGCCAAAATAACATGCAAAACAGGCAAGCCCCCCCAAAAAAATATTTATAGATTTTTATTTCATTTATTATTATTATTTTTTGCAAAAAATGTGGGGCTCAGCCTTACCCTTACCCTGAATGACGGGTCGCCACGGGTAATCGCTGCCAAAGGTGCTTCAACAAAGTACTGAGAAAAGGGTCTGTATACTTATGTAAATGTGATATTTCAGTTTTTTATTGTTAATACATTTGCAAAAATTTATAAAACCTGTTTTTGCTTTGTCATTATGTGATACTGTGTGTGCATGATTGATGAGGGGGGAAAAACTATTTTAAAATGAGGCTGTAACGTAACAAAATGTGGAAAAAGTAAAGGGGTCTGAATCCTTTCCGAATGCACTGTATATATACTGTATTTATATATTTATACTCCCGACTCGAACATTGCTCATCCTAACATTTTTTTTAAGGTGTTTTTTTTTCTCCAACTGATATTCAACACACCAGTCAAATAATTCATTTGTTTGGGATTAATGTAACACACAGGATTAATATCCAGTAATCCATATACTGTGCTCTGTACTATTCAGTCCCCCGTGAAATAACAGCATACAGTATACACATTCTACTGACCCTACTGTGTATTCCCAACCACACTTTTACCTCGGCACATCAAATGTTTTTTTCTTTGTAAACCAATTTGTAATTTCTAGGCCTATAGCGTATTGCATTCTGACTAATGGAGTGGGTGGGGTAGAAAGTGCTGCTGGGTATTTAGACCACAGTCCCCCAATAAATAAAGTCATATATAGATTCTACAGACCCTACTGAGTAATCCCAACCCCATTTTAATTTGGCACATAGAATTGGAGTTTTTTCTCCTTTTTTAAGCCAATATGTAATTTATAGCCCTACAGTGTATTGCATTGTGACCACTGGAATGGGTGGATTATAAAGTGCTGCTGGGTATAACGACCTCAGTCCCCCATTTCTTATCAACAAGCCAATTTATAATTTATAGGTCTAATGTGTATTGCATTGGGACCACTGGAGTGGGTGGAGTAGAATGTGTTGTATTTATATTATGATAAACTAGGAGTGGTGGATGGAATCCGGCGCAGAGAGCAGGGTTCAGTAGATTGTCAAATGTATTCACCGGCGCAACAAAACGGTCACGCCAACACACAGGGCGCATACAATTTACCAGCCCAAACAACAGGACCAAAATAGTCCGGAGAATAAAGACACGAAAAAAACAGCATCCAACAGAGTAACAAAAAACAAGCCCGCACAAATACCCAGCGGGCCTAGTGCCCTTAAATAGCCTACAAACAAACACTAACACAAAACAGGTGTACCCAATTACCCAATAACCAGAAACAAACGGAAAGGGAATCGATGGCAGCTAATAGGCCGGCGACGACGACCGCCGAGCACCGCCCGAACAGGAAGAGGCACCATCTTAGTAGAGGTTCGTGACAATTTAGACCTCAGTCCCCCATGAAATAACACCATACACAGTGCCTTTAGAAAGTATTCACACCCCTTGACTTTTTCCACGTTGTTGTGTTACAGCCCGAATTTTAAAAGGATTTCATTGAGATTTTGTGTCACTGGCCTACACACGATACCCCATAATGTCAAGTAGAATTAGGTTTTGATAAATTTTTACAGATTAATTTAAAATAAATGTAAGCTGAAATGTTTTGGGTCAGTCAGTATTCAAACCCTTTGTTATGGAGTAAAAATGTGCTTAACAATTTACATAAATTGCATGAACTCACTGTGTGCAATAATAGTGTTTAACATACATTTTTAATGGCTATCTCATTTCTGTACCCCACACATACAATTATCTGTAAGGTCCCTCAGTCGAGCAGTGAATTTCAAACACAGATTCAACAACAAAGACTAGGGAGGTTTTCCAATGCCTCACAAAAAAGGCACCTGTTGGTAGATGGGTACAAAAAATAAGTGGATATTGAATATCCCTTTGAGCATGGTGAAGTTATTAATTACACTTTGGATGATGTATCAATGCACCCAGTCACTAAAAAGATACAGGCGTCCTTCATAACTCAGTTGCCGGAGAGGAAGGAAACTGCCCAGGGATTAAACCATGAGTCCAATGGTGACTTTAAAATAGTTGTAGAGTTTAATGGCTGTGATAGGAGAAAACCGAGGAGGGGTCAGCAACATTGTAGTTACTCCACAATACACAACAACACATTCTTAT
This sequence comes from Oncorhynchus gorbuscha, assembly GCF_021184085.1. NCBI lineage: Eukaryota > Metazoa > Chordata > Actinopteri > Salmoniformes > Salmonidae > Oncorhynchus > Oncorhynchus gorbuscha. The sequence goes on along the minus strand of NC_060177.1, from coordinate 53,303,129 downwards.
TTTCAATGATGGCCTAGGAACAGTGGGTTAACTGCCTGTTCAGGGGCAGAATGACAGATTTGTACCTTGTCAGCTCAGGGATTTGAACTTGCAACCACTTGGTTACTAGTCCAACCTAAATGGACTTTATGAAAAGGAGGAAGCTTGTACAGAACAAAAAAAAAAAATTCTAATGCATCTTGTTCGTAATAATACAGAAGAGTATTAGGACCAAGTGAAGAGAAAAAATACATTAGCTGCGATGCTATATTTCTAGAATGAAGTCCCAATATTTTGAGAATAACGTCTAAATTAAATTGTATGAATAAAGTGGCAATATTTCGACATTAAAGTGGTTTGTGCTGTGTGCGCCACCATTGAAATGCCTGAGTTCGATGATCTGGTGAAGCTGTACTTTAGAGGGAAGTAGGGGTGCTGAGGGTGCTTGCTGCACACCCTGAAAAATCTGTATATATATTTTTTTTATATATGATTTTTTTTTTTTACAAAAGTAGTGCACTGGGCTTTTATTAGTCCTCTATTAGCTGACCGATATCATTTTCGAACGCTTTTAAAACCCTGAAGCCAAGTGCAGAAACTATGGATACAACTTCTTCCATGCTCACACATGATCTTAATTCATATACATGCCAATATAAATCCCTTCATTTAATATCATGCTTCTGTTAGCTGAAACATAATGACAAAATACACTATAATAATTTCCTCCAGTAAGACAAGGGGTGGAGGTCTGTGTATATTTGTAAACAACAGCTGGTCTACGAAATCTAATATTAAGGAAGTCTCAAGGTTTTGCTCGCCTGATGTAGAGTATCTCATGATAATCTTATGGTTCCAGCGGTCACCAGAGGGTAGCAGATACCGTCCTAGAGACATTAACGTCACTCAAGTGTGTCCAATTTACTCATTATGATTTCCCTGTTAAAAGAGGTGTGTTTTCTTTTGTCCTTTGCAGAAGCTTGAATTGTTATCCGTGTGCGTTTGTTCCTTGAGTGAGTTTGCGAGACTTACTGTTTGTTGTTTTTTCAAGTGTACTGTGATCCTGCGGCTACCGTTTCTCTGTAAAAGTATTACGTTTATCCTTAACCACTGATTCCTCGTATGGTCTCTTCTCTGCATCTGGGTCCAACCTTACCACGTCACAGATAAGCAGTAGACCACACTATTTACCAAGAGAGTTTTCATCATAGCTGTCTATATACCACCACAAACCGATGCTGGCACTAAGTCCACATTTAACGAGCTGTATAAGGCCATAAGCCTTACCGGCTCCGACGCTCATCGGATGTGGCAGGGCTTGCAAACTATTACAGACTACAAAGGGAAGCACAGCCGTAAGCTGCCCAGTGACACGAGCCTATCAGACGAGCTAAACTACTTCTATTCTCACTTCGAGGCAAGCAACACTGAAGCATGCATGAGAACATCAGCTGTTCTGGACGACTGTGTGATCACCGTAGCCGATGTACGACCTTTCAACAGGTCAACATTCACAAGGCCGCCGGAACAGATGGATTACCAAAACGTGTACTCCAAGCATGTGCTGACCAACTGGCAAGTGTCTTCACTGACATTTTCAACCTGTACCTGACTGAGTCTGTACTACCAACATGTTTCAAACAGACCACCATAGTCCATGTGCCCAATAACACTAAGGTAACCTAAATGACTACCGACCTGTAGCACTCAAGTCTGTAGTCATGAAGTGCTTTGAAAGAATGGTCATGGCTCACATGAACACCATTATCCCAGAAACCCTAGACCCACTCCAATTTGCATACCACCCCAACAGATGATACAATCCCTATTGCACTCCGCACTGCCCTTTCCCACTTGGACAAAATAAACACCTATGTAAAAATTATGTTCATTGACTACCGCTCAGCGTTCAACACCATGGTGCCCTCAAAGCTTATCATTAAGCTAAGGACCCTGGGACTAAACACCTCTCACTGCAACTGGATCCAGGACTTCCTGACAGGCCACCCCCAGGTGGTAAGGGTAGGTAACAACACATCTGCCAAGCTGATCCTCAACACGGAGGCCCTCTGGGTTGCGTGCTCAGTCCCCTCCTGCACTCCCTGTTCACCCATGACTGCATGGCCAGGCACGACTCCAACACGATCACTAGGTTTGCAGATGACACAGCAGTGGTAAGCCTGATCACCGACAACAATGAGACAGCCTATAAGGAGGAGGTCAGAGACCTGTCTGTGTGGTGCCAGGACAACAACCTCTCCCTCAACGGTAAGCAAGACAAAGGAGCTGATCGTGGACTAAAGGAACATGCTGGCTGAACAGGCCCCTATTCTCATCAACAGGGCTGTAGTGGAGCTGGTTGAGAGTTTTATGTTTCTTGGTGTCCACATCACCAACAATCTATCACGGTCCAAACCCACCAAGACAGTCGTGAAGAGGGCACGACAAAACCTTTTCCCCCTCAGGAGACTGAAAAGATTTGTCATGGGTCCCCAGATCCTAAAAAAGTTCTACAGCTGCACCTTTGAGAGCATACTGACTGGTTGCATCACCACCTGGTATGGCAACTGCTCGGCATCTGACTGTAAGGCTACAGAGGGTAGTGTGTACGGCCCAGTATTTCACTGGGGCCAAGCTTCCTGCAATCCAGGACCTATATAATAGGCGTGTCAGAGGAAAGCCCATAAAATTGTCAGAGACTCCAGTCACCCAAGTCATTGACTGTTTTCTCTGCTACCGCATGGCAAGCGGTACCGGAGTGCCAAGTCTAAATCAAATCAAATTTATTTATATAGCCCTTCGTACATCAGCTGATATCTCAAAGTGCTGTACAGAAACCCAGCCTAAAACCCCAAACAGCAAACAATGCAGGTGTAAAAGCACGGTGGCTAGGAAAAACTCCCTAGAAAGGCCAAAACCTAGGAAGAAACCTAGAGAGGAACCGGGCTATGTGGGGTGGCCAGTCCTCTTCTGGCTGTGCCGGGTAGAAATTATAACAGAACATGACCAAGATGTTCAAATGTTCATAAATGACCAGCATGGTCGAATAATAATAAGGCAGAACAGTTGAAACTGGAGCAGCAGCACAGTCAGGTGGACTGGGGACAGCAAGGAGCCATCATGTCAGGTAGTCCTGGGGCACGGTCCTAGGGCTCAGGTCCTCAGGTCCTTCTGTAGCTCAGTTGGTAGAGCATGGCGCTTGTAACGCCAGGGTAGTGGGTTCGATCCCCGGGACCACCCATACGTAGAATGTATGCACACATGACTGTAAGTCGCTTTGGATAAAAGCGTCTGCTAAATGGCATATATTATATATTATTATTATTATTATTATTATTATTATTATTATTATTATTATTATTATATTAGAGAATTAGAGAGAGCATATGTGGGGTGGCCAGTCCTCTTCTGGCTGTCCCGGGTGGAGATTATAACAGAACGTGGCCAAGATGTTCAAATGTTCATAAATGACCAGCATGGTTGAATAATAGTCTAGAACAAGTCTAGAACCAAAAGGCTCCTCAACAGCTTCTACCCCCAAGCCATAAGACTGTTGAACAATTAATCAAATGGCCACCGGACTATTACATTTGTTTTGTACACTGCTTCCACTCGCTGTTTATTATCTATGCGTAGTCACTTCACCCCTACCTACTGTAGCTCAGTTGGTAGAGCATGGCGCTTGTAACGCCAGGGTAGTGGGTTCGATCCCCGGGACCACCCATACGTAGAATGTATGCACACATGACTGTAAGTCGCTTTGGATAAAAGCATCTGCTAAATGGCATATATTATTATTATTATGTACAAATGACCTCTACCTGTACCCCCGCACACTGACTCGGTACCTGTACCTCCTGTATATACACTCGTTATTGTTATGTTATTGTGTTACTTTTTATTATTTTTAACTTTAGTTTATTTGGTAAATATTTTCTTTCTTAAACTGCACTGTTGGTTAAGGGCTTGTAAGTCAGCATTTCACGGTAAGGTCTACATTTGTTGTTTTCGGCGCATGTGACAAATAAAGTTTGATTTGATTTTGATTTGATTGGGAGTACCATAGGGTGGCGCACAATTGGCCCAGTGTTGTTCGGGTTTGGCCGGTGTAGGCAATCATTGTAAATAATAATTTGTTCTTAACTGACTTGCCTAGTTAAAAAAATAAGAAGTTTTTTTTTACTTTACTCTTTATGTTTTTGACAACTTTTACTTTTACTCCTTTACATTTATATAGCAAATTACATACTTTTTACTGCATACATTTTCCCTGACACCCAAAAGTACTAGTTACATTTTTAATCCTTAGCAGAACAGAACAATTGTCCAATTCACGCACTTATCAAGAGAACATCCCTGGTCATCCCTACTGCCTCTGATCTGGCGGACTCACTAAACACAAATGCTTCATTTGTACATGTGTGTTGGAGTGTGCCCCTGGCTATCCATAAATTTACAAAACAAGAAAATCATTCCATCTGGTTTGCTTAATAAAAGGAATTTGAAATGATTTGTACTTTTACTTTTGATACTTAAATATATTTATAACAAAATACCTGAAAATTGGTATAGAATCAGCTTGATCCCCTCTGTCGAAGACACTTGGACCGTATTTATTTATTTATTTTCAGTTATATTATTAACAAACACACCCCAATAACTGACTGTGATCTGGCAGTGTTACTCCACCTTAAAGATTTGCATTTGGCGAAAGTCTCGGCAAACGCATACTCAGGCTGACTGGCTCTCGTTCAGGCAAATGAGAAATAAGTGCACTCAGGCTATCCGGAAAGCCAACGTTAGTTACTTTAAGGAGCAGTTCTCTCTCTGTGGGTCTAACCCCAAGTAGTTCTGGAAAACGGTTAAAGACCTGGAGAATAAACCCTCCTCCTCACAGCTGCCCATGTCCCTTAAAGTTGATGATATGGTTGTTACTGACAAGAAGCACACGGCTGAGCTTTTTAATCACCACTTCATTAAGTCAGGATTCCTATTTATGGTAAGAAGAATGCCCCTCTCCCCACAGGTGTGATTATTATCTCCACAGGGTTTTGAGCTTGAGCTAGTCACCTCATACAAGCACTTGCGAGTATGGCTAGATGGTACGCTGTCCTTCTCTCAGCACATATCAGAGCTGCAGGCTAAAGTTAAATCTAGACTTGATTTCCTCTATCATAATTGCTCCTCTTTCACCCCAGCTGCAATACATACCCTGATTCAGATGACCATCCTACCCACGCTAAATTAAAGAGACGTAATTTATAGATCAGCAGGTAAGGAAGGGTGCTTTCGAGCGGCTAGATGTTCTTTACTATTCGGCCACCAATTCTCCTTATAGGACACATCACTGCACTCTTCTGTAAACTGGACATCTCTGTATTCCTGTCGCAAGACCCACTGGTTTACGTTTATTTATAAAACCCTCTTAGGCCTCACTCCCCCGTCTCTGAAATATCTACTGCAGCCCTCATCCTCCACATACAACACCCGTTCTGCCAGTCACATTCTGTTAAAGGTCGCCAAAGCACACATCCCTGGGTTGCTCGTTTTTTCAGTTCGCTGCAGCTAGCGACTGGAACGAGCTGCAACAAACACTCAAACTCGACAGTTTTATCTCAATTTCTTCATTCAAAGACTCAATCATGGACTCTCTTACCGACAGTTGTGGCTGCTTTGCATGATGTATTGTTGTCTCTACCTTCTTGCCCTTTGTGCTGTTGTCTGTGCCCAATAATGGTTGTACCCTGTTTTGTGCTGCTACCATGCTGTGCTGCTGCCATGTTGTGTTGCTACCATGTTGTCGTCATGTTGTGTTGCTACCAAATCAAAGTGTATTTGTCACGTGCGCTGAATACAACTGGTGTAGCCCTTACAGTGAAATGCTTACTTCGGCTCTAACCAATAGTACAAAAAAGGTATTAGGTGAACAATAGGCAGGTAAAGAAATAAAACAACAGTAAAAAGACAGGCTATAAAAGTAGCGAGGCTACATACAGACACCGGTTAGTCAGGTTGATTGAGGTAGTATGTACATGTAGATATGGTTAAAGTGACTATGCATATATGATGAACAGAGAGTAGCAGTAGCGTACCATGCTGTATTGTTGTCTTAGGTCTCTCTTTATGTAGCGTTGTTGTCTCTCTTGTCGTGATGTGTGTTTTGTCCTATATTTTTATTTTATTTTTAAATCCTTTTGGTAGACCGTCATTGTAAATAAGACTTTGTTCTTTACTGACTTGCCTAGTTAATCTTTAATTTTACTCAAGTATGAAAATTGGGTACTTTTTCCACCACTGGTAATATCTTTTGAATGAGGTTTCCTTATTACCATACTAAACTGACATCATAGTTTGTTCTCCTGGCAAATGTCAGGAGACGTGCAGTATTATCATAAGGACACGTTTACTTGTAATACATAGGAGGAATTGAGGGAAAAGGAGAGGCAGAAGAGGTCAGAGAGAGGGAGGAAGAGGGTGGCTTGAGTCGGTTAAAAATTCCGGGAAAAGGGGAGATGTTAAAGAATGGTAGAAAGTGTAAGCAGAGTGAATGAAGACAGGAGGAGAAATGGAAGTGAATGAGTGTAACGGGTGTGAAATAGCTAGCTAGTTAGCGGTGGTGCGCGCTAAATAGCGTTTCAATCGGTGACGTCACTTGCTCTGAGACCTTGAAGTAGTGGTTCCCCTTGCTCTGCAAGGGCCGTGGCTTTTGTGGAGCGATGGGTAACGATGCATCGTGGGTGACTGTTGTTGTTGATGTGTGCAGAGTGTCCCTGGTTCGCGCCCGGGTATGGGCGAGGGGACGGTTTAAAGTTATACTGTTACATGAGGGCGAAGAGTTGTAAGGTGTGGTGATGTTCTCTGAGCCTGAGGCTTGCACCGAGGGTCAGGATAAAGATGAGTCTGTGACAGTTGGAGTGAAGTTTTTGGAAAAAGTGTACCCTTGCCTTTTGGCTGATCCATTTGTGGTTTCAGGGTGGGTGAAAACAGAGTTGGATGTCATGGAATCGGTGAGGGTAACCAGAAGTGGTATTGTGATAATTGGTTGTGTTTCTGCTGATCAGAGGGTGAAGGCGCTCAACATTAAATGAATGGGGGCAAGAAATGTGAATTGTTTTGCTCTCAAGAAAAGGGCGCTATTGAAAGGAGTGATTACTGTTAGCAGTAAATGTAAAAGTTTTCCAACTGAAGGGGAAGATTCCCGGTGTTTGTGATGCTCGTCGTTTAGTGCGACACAGACAGGGTGGCGTGAGTGGTGAAACAGAAGAGTCGTTGTCTGTTCTTTTGAGTTTTGATTTTGAGTCTTTGCCCGACAAAGTAATATTAGGATATATAAGTTATCCTGTACGAGCTTTTGTGCCGAATACATTAAGTTGTTACAGGTGTCAAGCTTAATATATAATATATAATAATATAATAATAATATATGCCATTTAGCAGACGCTTTTATCCAAAGCGACTTACAGTCATGTGTGCATACATTCTACGTATGGGTGGTCCCGGGGATCGAACCCACTACCCTGGCGTTACAAGCGCCATGCTCTACCAACTGAGCTACAGAACTGAGCTACAGAAGGACTGCTTAAGGGCAGCAGTGTGTAGGTGGGAGAAGTTCTTTTTCTTTTTTCACCTTTATTTAACCAGGTAGGCCAGCTGAGTTCTCATTTACAACTGCGACCTGGCCAAGATAAAGCAAAGCAGTGAGACAAAATCAAACAACACAGAGTTACACATAAACAGTCAATAACACAATAGAAAAATCTATGTACAGTGTGTGCAAATCTAGAAGAGTAGGGAGGTAGGCAATAAATAGGCCATAGAGGTGAAATAATTACAATTTAGCATTAATACTGGAGTGATGGATGTGCAGATGATGATGTGCAAGTAGAGATACTGGGGTGAAAAAGTGCAAGAGGGTAAGTAATAATATGGGGGTGAGGTAGTTGGGTGGGCTATTTACAGATTGCCTATGTACAAGTACAGTGATCGGTAAGCTGCTCTGACAGCTGATGCTTAATGTTAGAGAGGGAGATATAAGACTCCTGTTTCAGTGATTTTTTTGCAATTCGTTCCAGTCATTGACACCAGAGAACTGGAAGGAAAGGCAGCCAAAGTAAGTGTTGGCTTTGGGGATGACCAGTGAAATATACCTGCTGGAGCGCGTGCTACGGGTGGGTGTTGCTGTGGTGACCAGTGAGCTGAGATAAGGCCTAGCATAGACTTATAGATGACCTGGAGCCAGTGGGTTTGGCAACGAATATGTAGTGAGAGCCAGCCAACGAGAGCGTACAGGTCGCAGTGGTGGGTAGTATATGGGGCTTTAGTAACAAACGGATGGCACTGTGATAGACTACATCCAATTTGCTGAGTAGGGTGTTGGAGGCTATTTTTTAAATTACATTGCCAAAGTCAAGGATCTGTAGGATAGTCAGTTTTATGAGGGTATATTTGGCAGCATAAGTGAAGGATTGCGCAATAGGAAGCCGATTGTAGATTACATTTTGGATTGGAGATGCTAAATATGAGTCTGGAAGGAGAGTTTAGAACTGTGCAGAAGGGCATGAGCCAAAGGAATGTGTAGCATTTGGGAAAGTAATGGTATGTGTTAATTGTAGGGGTGCCCATGGGACTTGGGATCAGAAATGTCCCGTGCGAGAGAGGCAGGTTGAGGTTTCCAGGGTTAGAGTAGAGCAGCCGTTGTCATATGCTGAGGCAGTGAAGAAAGTAGAGGAATATGTGTCATGGGGAGGGGATTCTGAGAGGAGTGGTGTGAGTAGGCGATCTGTACCAGTACAGAGGGAGACGCCAACAAGTGATATATGTTTCAGTAAGATTGGATTTTTTTATAGCAATGGTTATCAACTGTACTGCAGGGATGGAACGTAACTCGCAGAAAATTGAGGTTGTGGTGGCAGCTGCAGAGAGGTATTTGGGTGTGCGAGACTTTACATCAGAAACGTTACAGGGTGTGTTAAGGTGGGGTTGTCTCATCCTTTTAGTTTGTTGGCCTGAAGTGGGACTAAATAGATTTATATAGTGGAGTAGGGTGGTGTTATTTTTTAACATTATTATTTTGTATTTTTTTGTGAGTGTTGTAGATTGTAGGGTATTTGTTTATTTTTATTTTTTTCAAGCAAAGTATAAGGGAGTTATACTCCAGTCTAGTAGTTGACGGTAATGCAACATTGTTGAATGCAAACCGCCGTTAAACATAATCACATAAGAAGTTCCACTGGCAAAATACTAGTGTCCGGAAGTGGGTGATTCCTGACTTGGGCTGGTGCTAGATTACCTAAATCTGTTGGGGGTGGGTTCTATGGTAGATATGACTGAATAATGTTATTGTTCTAAATCACATGGTAGTTAGCTAGCACTTTCGGGAATAGAAAACATTGAATCAATGATGATCACTCATTTGTCAAATGTGGGACATTCGTGTCTCTTTGGCCTAACGTTAGCTAGTCTTCTTGGTTTAGCCCAGTATTGGACCTTACATGTTCTGTTTAAAGGTGGAATTGGGCCTGGAAGCCAAAACAATCAAATATTCCATCTAAACATGATTTGGTTCTCATTTGCAGTACTGTATGTTGTTGTTTTTTATATCACGTCAAAATAATTTCACAAATGCAAAATACACCGTTCCTATACATTGTTTTAACAGTTAAAGCTGACAGTATTTTTCAGTGGCTTCTATTCCATTTACACAAAGGTGTTCGGAGATGCAGATAGCGAAGTTAGTTAGAACAGGTCGTCCAGTGTCTTCCACTGTAACATGGAAATATGGCCGTGTGGGAACTCTAAACCTATAAAGGTGTGTACTAATTTAAACTTTTTAGAAAATTATTTGTCGCTGATTTTTAAAGATACGTTCCTTGTGTTTCCCAAACCGTACCGCAAGCGATGCGTTTTAACGTTCAGAACGAACGTTTGGGCTCTTTTAACAACACTCCTGCGGCCAACCCCGGTCAGAAGGTATTATCGTCAATAGGCGCTATGAATGGGTTATCCTATAGTTAACTGGGGGGAGTCTAGTTATGTCTAGAATATAAAGCTCTGGTTATGTATGTGACCTGTGGCCAAAACAAAAGTTAGCTGCCATTCGGTGAGCGGAGGGTACGTTGCAGGGCAACTAACTGGGGAAGATGACCAACTGTGAGAATTGAGAATCAAATTGGTTTTGGGTTAGGCCATAGCAGGTCCTACCTACTGTATCTAGCTCATCCTTTCAGATCTCAAGTCTTGAAGCTTGGGGTCAATATGGGTTTGAATGGACTGGTTTTCCAAAGCCAACCTGTCCATGCGGCTCATTGTCTTGTTTGTCGTCTTGACACTTGACTTGGTGATGTTGTAGGCACAACCGTTACAGGAAGAGATGTCAGGAGAGAGCGTGGTGAGTTCGGCAGTGCCGGCGGCTACAACCCGGACCACCTCCTTCAAGTGATCCAGCTCCAAGTATGTGAAGCTGAACGTGGGCGGGGCGCTCTACTACACCACCACGCAGACCCACACCAAGCAGGACACCGTGTTCAAGGCCATGTTCAGCAGCAAGATGGAGGTCCTCACAGACAGTGAAGGTACTGTATCTGTCAGACATCAGTGGCACCAGAACGCATGGTTGGAGGGATCCAGAGTGTCTGAGTGAGGAGTCTTTGTAACATGCTTCTGTATTTTGCTATCCTGGTCCGAGGTCTGTCTGTGCTGTCTTGCCAACTCCTAAATATCCATTGTCAAGACGAGCATGACAACGAGCCTAGGAATTGGCTATGGGCAATTCTTCAGGAACAGAGTGATGCTAAATCTCATCTTTTTCACTTTAAAAATGTATGTGAAACAAAAATCAATGATTGCAGAGTTAAACAAACCATAGAACTTTATGCACAATGACTACTTTTAACCATTTCCACAGACATTAAAATTAAATAAAAACGTTTACTTCAAAAACAGTGATGGTTTGTGCTGTTGGTGCCATCATTCTGTTATCAAACTTTGCATCTGCACTGTTCTTTAAGTAAATGTGTTGGTAAAATTTTCTGTGGAAATTTTTCAAAGTCATCCTTGTGCATAGAATTGTATGGTTTATTTAACATAGAAAACATTATTTTTTGGGGGGATACATTTTTAAAGCGAGAACTCTTGAGTCTTAGCATCACTACCATGGAATTGCCCCCATACACTAATTACAAATGAAAGTGGTCTCTAATCTGGTGCTTGTCCCTTTCTAGGCTGGATCTTGATTGACCGGTGTGGGAAACACTTTGGGACAATTCTGAACTACCTTAAGAGATGGAGTGGTGCCACTCCCAGAGAGTCGTCAGGAGACTGAGGAGATGCTGGCTGAGTCCAAGTACTATCTGGTCCAGGGCCTGGCTGATGAGTGTCAGGCTGCCCTTCAGGTAACCCCTCACCCTCAAGACTGGTCTTTTCTCCTGTCACACCTCTTTACACCCTTTTCACACTACTGAGCTGAGCCAAGCTGCACTGATTTGGTTATGCAGCCACCATAGTCGCTTGAATCGTGTTGGAAAGGACCATGTCAAAATGAAAATATTAGAGCCAGTACGGTTTTGGTCGGCACAATGGTGTGAAATAGTTTAAGTCTCATCCCTGCACCCACACTCTGCCTTTGTATAGCTCTACTTCCTCCCACTGCCTCTACCTCCTACAAATATATCATTACTGGCCCAGCCAACCCACCCAATCTGTTATAGGAAATTCATATTGATTCTGGACAAAATCTGTCAACGTCTCATCTTTTTATTGGTGTTCTAGAACAAAGAGTCGTACGAGCCGTTCTGTAAACTTCCCCTGGTGACATCATCGACGGAAGATCACAGACTCATTGCCACCTCTAATAAGGTATCGTTGACTGAGTCAGGCATCAGAGTGAATGACTTTACTAGGGAAGATCTAGTCTCACATATTGAATATTTACTGGCATCTTCCTCTGTTGTTTTGTCTCTACACAGCCTACTGTCAAACTGTTACACAACAAAAGCAACGATAAATACTCCTACACCAGGTGAGACTCTTACGTCTATAAAGACAAATTGGCAGTGAATTATGGTTCCGTTGAAGTCTGAAGTTTACATACACCTTAGCCAAATACATTTCAACTCAGTTTTCACAATTCCTGACATTTAAACCCAGTAAATATTCCCTGTCTTAGGTCAGTTAGGATCACTACTTTATTTTAAGAATGTGTAATGTCAGAATAATGGTAGAGAATTATTTATTTCAGCTTTTATTTCTTTCATCACATTCCCAGTGGGTCAGAAGTTTACATACACTCAATTAGTATTTGGTAGCATTGTCTTTAAATTGTTGAACTTGGGTCAAACTTTTTGGGTAGCCTTCCACAAGCTTCCCACAATAAGTTGGGTGAATTTTGGACCATTCCTCCTGATAGAGCTGGTGTAACTGAGTCAGGTTTGTAGCCTCCTTGCTCGCACATGCTTTTCCAGTTCTGCCCACAAATGTTCTATGGGATTGACTTCTTTGTGATGGCTACTCCAATACCCTGATTTTTTTTTTGTCCTTAAGCCATTTTTCCACAACTTTGGAAGTATGGTTGGGTCATTGTCCATTTGGAAGACCCATTTATTTTCGACCTTGCTTTAACTTCCTGACTGATGTCTTGAGATGTTGCTTCAATATATCCACATAATTTTCCATCCTCATGATGCCACTTCACAAAATAGCAAAGCACCCCCACAACATGATGCTGCCACCGCCGTGCTTCACATTTGGGATGGTGTTCTTTGGGTTGCAAGCATCCCCCTTTTCCTTCCACACATAACTATGGTCATTATGGCCAAACAGTTATATTTTTGTTTCATCAGACCAGTGGACATTTCTCCAAAATGTATGATCTTTGTCCCCATGTGCAGTTGCAAACTGTAGTCTGTCTTTTTTCTGGCGGTTTTGGCGCAGTGGCTTCTTCATTGCTGAGCTGTCGATATAGGACTCAGTAACTCTGACGACAACATGTCGAAGAACATCGAGCTGTTTAACAAGCTGTCCTTAACAAGGACGTGATCGGCGACGAGATCTGCTGCTGGTCCTTATATGGCCAGGGCCGCAAGATCGCCGAGGTGTGCTGCACCTCTATCGTCTATGCCACCGAGAAGAAGCAGACCAAGGTAACGCAAGTGAATCATACTCTGGGACGGCTTATAGTGGGATGTCGTCATTAAGATATTTTAATCAGCACAAACTAGGCAAGTACATCATGTATCTGGCTTCCATCTCTGATGACAGAACTGATTCATCCTCTTTAGTAAATTATTTCAATTTATGAGTTGGTTGTCTCTATCCTTCTGTTAGCATAAAATAGAATACTTTAATATGCCGTTGTGACTTTTGTTTTTTAACAAAGTACAGGCGTACTTTACGTTCAGATAACATAATACCCAGGCAGACAGACATACATAAATGCATATATATCCACTCCCCTACCGTTCCAGGTGGAGTTCCCTGAGGCGTGGATCTACGAGTAGCCCCTCAACATCCTGCTGTACGAGTCCCAGGACGGGAGGGGTCCTGACAACGCTCTGCTGGAGGCCACAGAGGGTGCCGCCGGCCAATCGCACCACCTGGACGAAGACGAGGAGCGCGTTGACAGGGTGCGCAGGGTCCACGTCAAGCGGCCTGACGACCGCACACACCACCACCTCGACCTTCCAAAGCCCGGCCCTAAATGTCTGACCCTGGGGACTCAGTGGAACTCTTCTGTGCCTTACTTCCAGTGCCTCTCCTTCTCCCTCTTCTTCCCCACTCCTACTCTCACACAGGAGCTCACTGCTGAGGATGAGAGACGAGTTGAAGCGTAGTGTGATGTGGTGAAGTTGATTCACGTGTGTTCATCTTGTTGTGTGTAGTGCTCTGAGGATTTTTAGTTTTCTTTTTCTCGGTTGGCGGTTGCAGAGTTTGGAGGTGATGATTTGTTTTTCTACTGTGCGTGACTGTAAATAGGATTGTTAATGGGACTGGAAATGTGTGGAATGAAAATGTCAGTTGTTATACTGGAGGGAATTGCAATGTCAGCATCGTGTTCTTTGGTCCTTGCTATAATGCAATCCAGAAGAACAAGAATCATGCAACGTTTGTCACTGAGTTTTTGGATGTGTTGAAAGAAAAGTCTTCTAAGTGTTTGAAGAAGCTGTATGATGGCTGTCAATCAGGTGTTCTACAATAAAATCCCACTAGGGGGCAGTATTGAATCAGATGATCACATTGTGTCTGAGACAGTGTCGCTGCTCGCAGCCTTTCATGTTCTATCAATTTCCAACGATTTTTTTGCATTTTTTAAATTCACCCTATTGAATATCAGTCAACATTTAGTTGATTAAAACAATATCATACAATAGAGTACCTCTACTCTCCCACAACCACTTTTTAATTAATAGGATTTCCCATTTAACCCATTGTCCCTTCTTGCCATGTAAGTGATTACTTACAAGGGAAGAACTTGACCTGCGACGTGTTATCCAGGTTGATTGAAGATTGAATGATGGAGCTCCAAGGCTGAAAAGAATGATTGAAACTAAAGCTCTACCCCCCCCCTCCCCCAAGGAGGAGAGCTCTCTCCTACAAGCTTTTAACAGGCAGATCATTTAGACCTGGCCCTCATCAGGGAATGTAACTGTATGTCCACATGTGTTCTCTTCTAGGAAACCATACTTGTGAAGATATCTGTCTACAGATTTAACATTTAAATGTTTTACATGTTTATAGATACCTTATCAAATAAATTAAAGATTTCTACAATGTTGTGATTTTATTTTTCTAATTTCATTTGAATGTTGGTTGAAATACAAAATTATGATACACATGACTTTGTTGCAAAATCAATGATTCCTATCCTGACGGTTGCTATAGTACAAAAATATATAATGTACTATTTTAGAGAGTAAGTACACTTTGCTCTGAATTCAACAACACCGTAATGTGAATATAGTGCTTACATCTGAAATACTAAACCAGCAGAGACATAAGGCTCCCTTAGCCTTGAATTCACAAACAGAAATGAATTGAAATATACAAGTGTGTGGTAGATCATAGACATGACACATGTTTGTGCTTTTCTTGGGTCCCTTAAAGAGATTCTCCGGTACTTTTGTATACTTATTAGTCAGTAGTTATGAAAGTAGCGCTCATGAGCCAAAAGTGGTCCCTGAAAATGGCATAATATGTCACGTCACATACTGTATGTGCACGACGTCATTTCTCTCTCTGCTGTGTCCACTGAGCCGTTGGGCCCTGCAACTTTGTTGGATAACACTGTCACTCAAATGCAAGCTCATTGGCTAGAACTCAAATTGCTAGGTGGCTGGCCACGTGAGGTTAAATTTAGGGAAAATAGCGCAGCACAGCTTCAAGAAAAGTCGCTTTCAAACTAGGAATTTCTTTGCTAATTGAGGTAAGACTAATTCTGCTCATAGATTATTCATAGTATGAACTACAATAGTATGAACTACAAATTGACACATTCAGCCCAATGTGGGAGGTTTAAAAAATATTTTTTAGTCGTCAAAGTACCGGAGTATGTCTTTAAATGAACACTTGGTTGGCTCCAGTCAATTCTATCACACAGGATTGGTGCATAAGAAGAACTGAAATATATTTTCTTAAGAGATTGCCTGATTGACATTAAATACATTGATTGATTCAATGGTTTGTACATTTGCAGTTTCGGGTTTTCTGAAAGCAACAGCTGTAGGTATTTTTGGGGTGTTCATCTCTAACAAAAACCAGCCTGATCCCAGATTTGTTTGTGGGGTCTTGCAACTGGCTATTGAGTTTGTGTACAACACAAACAGATCTGGAATCAGGCAATACAATAGCAAAATTCTTGGTCTAATCCAGATGATGTGTCTGTCTCCTGGGTGCCTGTCCATTCTCTCCTTAGTGTGTCTCTATGTCCTGCACAGGTCATCGAGCCCTGGTCCGAGTGGAAACCTAGAGTGACAAATATGTCATTCGTTCAGTCTGCATGTGTTGATCACCTGCATTGTGTTAATTAGGGGACGTAACAGAAAACATTTGAAAACCCTTGCAATTAAATGAAAGATTCCTATTGGACACTGTAGTCCCTCTTTGTTTCAGTCCATTTTCTTCCGTTTGGTGCCAAATGAACGAGATCCTGGAGCTGCCTGCTGCAAAAAGGACTCCTCATTCCTTTTTGTATGGTTCACAGTATGTCCATAACCCAAGGTAGTGCATGCCCTCGTAAAAAACCATACAATAACTGCATCTTACTCCAAACATTTGTTAACGTTTCCTATGTTTGATATCATATCAATGAGATCACAGTCATTTCAATATTTTTTTTGTCTGTTCTGTGTATAATGCCACTGGGAAGCCAAAGGAAACATTCTACTTTGTGTGGACAATAAAAATAAATGTCTTCTTTTTCACGAATCCCGCCGAAGATGGTGCCTCTTCCTGTTCGGGCGGCACTCGGCGGTCGTCGTCGCCAGGCCTACTAGCTGCCACCGATCCCCTTTTCTGTTTCATTTAGTCGTATCTGATTTGTTGCACCTGTTTGGTGTTTAGGTTTGGTTGTGGGCTATTTAAACCCAGTCGGCCCGCCGGCTTTTATGCGGGCTTGTTTTTCTGGTTATGGTGTTTGATTATTCTTGTGGTTTCTTTTTTCCGATCAGTTTCGTCCTGTTTGTTTGGACTGGGACTTTACACGCCCTTGTGTGTGTGGCGTGACCGTCTCTCTGGTTTTTGGGAATATTAAAGATCCACATCTTTTGAACTACCCTGCTCTCTGCGCCTGACTCCTGCACTCACTACTTATTGAAGCCGTGACATTCTTCTAGCAGCTAAAATAAAAGTCAGCAGAAAGCATATGATTCTAACCAGCTGTGCACGAGCCTGGTCCCAGATCTGAGGCAAATTATGTGGCAATGGCCATAGGAGTTGGCCAAGACAGTACAAACAGGTCTGGGAACAGGCAACCAGGCCCCTCTCAGCAGCAGTAACAGCATCACTCACCACCATGAGATGTCCATTCTTGTCCTTGTACACCATGGACTCCTGGCCACTGCTGAATTCCACAATGCCCTCTTTCCCCGCCTTCATCTGAAACTTGATGCTAAAAAATAACCACATATCATAGTCATATTCACCCAGAACTCCTTGGAAAACACTGGCAATTGTTACTGAGTGGACTATCCTAAATAAAATAACATTCATAAGTAAGCTCATCTGGCCTCTTGATCCATCGGACTAGAACTCCCAGAATCAATCCTGTCAGCCACAGCCTTACCTGCCCTGGACCACGTTGATGGCGCTCTGCTTGTTGGCAACCACGCTGAGTTTGGTCAACGCTTCAAACAGGTGGTCACACTGCATGATTAGGTCCCCCTGGGCACACGAGGTCAAGACACATTGGATAGCCTTAGGACTGTGTCTGAAATGGCATTATATTCCCTGTATAGTGCAATACTTTTGACCAGGGCACGTAGTGGACTATATGTAATAGGGAGCCATTTTGGATGCACATCGGATTCCATTTTGAGCAGTTCCTGGTTAGAATCACTTGAATAACAGAGGCACTACATGGACATTACCAGGCTATTATTCTATATGTTGTGTGAGGGTGTGGAGACCGTGTCCTCCTACCTTCTGCTTATCGTCTTCACTTGGAATATGGAAAATGATGATGCCATCACTCAAGGTACTGACCGACACACCTGTAATCGGGTAAGCAGCACTCACACAGATCAGTACACTTTAAAACCAAATCTATTCTATCAACCATTATTTATCCACATTAGTCCCATTGGGGAGAATCCGAACTTCCCCTTAAGTAGAATTTTGACCTAGTAATCCATTGTGAAAATGTGACTTAAATGGAAGTTAAGATTTGTCTCATTGAGATCAAATCTATTTTGCAAGAGAGATCAGACAAGCTAGAATCCCATCCATCCCATCCACAGCATGCTGGATGCTCACCTTTCAGAGTAGTGTACAACACTCTCTGCTTGATCTTGGCATCATCCACCACATAGGCAGCAGTCTGTGTGAGGATGAGCTGCCGAGGTCGGGCTTTAAATCCATTCCTGTCGTACTTCACTATTGGTATGCTGTACTGCAAAGAGAGAGAGAAAAGAAAGATGGTGGGAGAGAGGGGCGAGAGAGAGCGAGAGGGAAGAGAGATGGTGTAAGAGTACGAGAGTGAGAGAGGGAGCAGGAGAGAAAAAGAGAGAAATATTTTTAAACGATTGAAACAATCTTTCTATGAGTTTTAAGTGTCAAGGGACACACTGCAACACAAGTGTCTTGATTACCTTGATTCCTTCATGGCGAATCATCTGCAGGACCTTCATATTTATGTCCTGTTCACCTGAAAAAATAACATAGTGTAAGATGTGGCATTTGACCCTAAAATACGGGTTTAAGTAAGACACCACATAATACACAGATACTATTCACTACTGCAGGGGTTTCCAAACATTTTTGTCCCACAACCCCATTTGGATATCTGAAAAATCCTGCGACCCCAACCTGGTGAACAAAAATATGTAATTAACAGCCGATGTTAACTTGTTTATTTGGGGCTGTGGCAGTCAATTGAAAAACATTCTAACAGTGTTTCTGATTGTCTTTTTAACTCACCAGCACATTTTAATGTGGGGCTATGACAGTCAATTGCAAATTAGTCTGACGTAGTCTCTTATCTTACCACCACTAACGAGATGGGTGTGCTTGATGGGTGTGCTTGATGCATGTCGTGTCGGAGCTTCTCAAAGTCAAGGGGCGTGGTCAACAGTGCGCACCTCATCTCTGAGGTCACATCCAAACTGGATCAATATTTGGTTTAATGCAGGAGAGAGCACTGAATCCAGCTTCACACAGATATGAGCTGGTGAAGGGTAGCCTACCACAAGTTTTATGGTGTTTTTAAGACAACTGGGAACTCAAGGTCAAATTATGACGTCAGTGATCTTCAGGTCGGAAAGCCGGAGCTCTGGAAAGAGGCCCGAGGTCCCGAGTTGGAATTCCGAGTTGGATGACCATTTCTTTCCGAGTTTCCAGTTGTCTTGAACGCACTGAAGTCAGAGATTTCAGAGTTCCCAGTTATTTTGAATGCGACATAAATGCTCAGAGTAGTTGCGCATCACACCTGCACAACGGTCAGGAGGAATTCAACTGCAATATTCTTGGGATGTCTGGTGTGAACCGCTCTCTTGAGGTCACGCCATAGCCTCTCAATCGGGTTGATGACACAACTCTGACTGGGCCAATCCAGAAGTCGTATTTTCTTCTGTTGAAGCCATTCTGTTGTTGATTTACTTCTGCGTTTTGAGTCATTGTCCTGTTGCGTCATCCAACTTCTGTTGAGCTTCAATTGGCGGACAGATAGCCTTACATTCTCCTGCAAAATGTCTTGAAAAACTTGGGGATTCATATTTCCATCGATGATAGCAAGCTGTCCAGGCCCTGAGGCAGCAAAGCAGCTCCAAACCATGATGCTCCCTTCACAATACTTTACAGTTGGGATGATGTTAGTTTTGATGCTAGTGTGCTGTGCCTTTTTCTCTCCACACATAGTGTTGTGTGTTCCTTCCAAACAACTCAGTTTAATCTGTCCACAGAATATTTATGCCAGTAGCGCTGTGGAACATCCAGATGCTCTTTTGCGAACTTCAGACGTGCAGCACTATGAATTTTGGGACACTTGGCTTCTTCCGTGGTGTCCTCCCATGAACACCATTCTTGTTTAGTGTTTTACGTTATCGTAGACTCGTCAAGAGATGTTAGCATGTCCCAGAGATTTCTTTAAACTAGCTGACACTCTAAGATTCTTCTTCACCTCATTGAGCATTCTGCGCTGTGCTCTTGCAGTCATCTTTGCAGGACGGCCACTCCTAGAGAGAGTAGCAACAGTGTTGAACTTTCTCCATTTATAGACAACTTGTCTTACCATGGACTGATGAACATCAAGGCTTTTAGAGATACTTTTGTAACCCTTTCCAGCTTTATGCAAGTCAACAATTCTTAATCTTGGGTCTTCTGAGATCTCTTTTGTTCGAGGCATGGTTCATTGGCATCAGCCAATGCTTCGTGTGAATAGTAAACTCAAATTTTGTGAGTGTTTTTTATAGGGCAGGGCAGCTCTAACCAATATCTCCAATCTCGTCTCAATGATTGTACTCCAGGTTAGCTGACTCCTGACTCCAATTAGCTAATGGAGAAGTCGTTACCCTAGGGGTTCACATACTTTTTATCAACAAACACAGTGAATGTTTAAATGATCTATTCAATATAGACAAGAAAAATACAATCATTTGTGTGTTATTAGTTTAAGCAGACTGTTTGTCTGTTGTTGCAACTTAGATGAAGATCAGATCTAAATTGATGACCAATTTATGCAGAAATCCAGACAATTCCAAAGGGTTCACATACTTGTTCTTGCCGCTGTAGGTCATTATGTGCTCTTCCAAGTGTTGGAGGTGAGCAGGCATCAATCGTGTCGGACACTTTACCGATGCTGTGTCAAATTCTTATTCACGATGACAGCCTAGGGACAGTGGGTTAACTGCCTTGTTCAGGGGCAGAACAACAGATTTTGTAGAATGTATGCACACATGACTGTAAGTCGCTTTGGATAAAAGCGTCTGCTAAATGGCATATATTATGATTATTATATATTATTTTTACCTTGTCAGCTCGAGGATTCGATCTAGCAACCTTTCGGTTACTGGCCCAATGCTCTAACCACTAGGCTACCTGCCGCATAGTGGGACTATCATTTGTTTTTCAACAGGACAATGACCCAAACACACACCTCTAGGCTGTGTAAGGGCTATTTGACCAAGAAGGAGAGTGACGGAGTGTTGCATCAGATGACCTGGCCTCCACTATCACCCAATCTCAACCCAATTGAGATGGTTTGGGATGAGTTGGACCGCAGAGTGAAGGAAAAGCAGCAAACGAGGGCTCAGCATATGTGGGAACTCCTTCAAGCTGTCGTCAAGGTAAAAGGTGTCTACTTTGAAGAATCTAAAATATGTTTTGATTTGTTTAACACTTTTTTGGTTACTGTCATGGATCCCTCTGGAACTTTCATAGCGCACACCTGGCCCCTATTCCCACTGATTGTATTTGTATAATGTCCCCTTTGTTCACCATGGTGCTGTCGATTATTGTTACTACGTCTGTTGGTGCGTGTGAGTACCTGTGCTGTGTGTTATGGATTGTGCAGATGATTACGGGTCTTGTCCCGTGCGATAATCATTGTGTGCGTGTGTTATTTATTCGAGGTACTCCTCGCTCTTTTGTTTGAGTTTCAACCCTGTGTTTTTGTTACGTGTTTGTTTGGTCTTTGTCCTTGTGCCTTAACACAGCACGCCGTAATTTGGGCATAATAAAAAAAAATATTACGCATTCCTGCGCCTGTCTCCTGAATCTCTTCATGCCAAATACATAATACATGATTCCATACGTGTTATTTCATAGTTCTGATGTCGTCACTATTATTCTACAATGTAGAAAATAGTCAAAAATTATGAAAAACCCTTAAATAAGTAGGTGTGTCCAAACTTTTGACTGGTACTGTATCTATATATATATATATATATATATATACACATACATACACACTGTATATTTTGTTGATATATATAGTTGTATATCATATTTTATTCTCAGGATTTTGGAAATTCTCCTGCGACCCCCATATCAGGTCCCCTCCTGCGAGCCCACATGGGGTTGCGATCCCTAGTTTGGGAACCGCTGTGCTACTATATACTGACTGATCCTGGTGTCCACATAGGGTTGGGAGACACTCTGTGGGTAGCTGTCCTTCTTGCCCTTGAAGATGATACTGGTGATCCCCTTGAGTTGAAGCTGGGAGGGAAACACAATTAATAAACATCACAAAGACGGAATTACACATTCATGTGATCACAAACATCTGCATAGGCTATACAGGTTATACAAGGTTTCAAATCCTAACCTTTTAGGCCCCTATGCCTACAACACAGTAAATCAAATAAAACATGTACAGTACTACAACAAAAGTCTGTTGCCTACTATATCCATGACGTAATGGATAGCAAAAATCTAGTTTTTATTTATCTGACTTCCATTTATTTAACAACAATTTCACATAAACAGTTGATTTCATGAGTTTGATTCGCAAGTGTCAATTTAAAGAAAATACGGTCCGCCAAAACAAAAACCTGATCAGAATGAATTTATATGAAGCTGTAAGTACAGAAATGGTTTGCTCAGGGAGAAATTAATATCCAACTCGTCAGTGACAACTGTCAGGAATTTGGAGTGAGAGCAACTATGTGAGCTTATTACTGTACTATAGACACTATGTTCTGGGATTTCCTACGATCTTCTACGTAAAAGAACCCCTTACCTTCTAAAAACTCTTGTGTAGCTAGAGCGTGTACATGAGTCTCATCTTTTCATAGATAGCTTTTAATCGTTTTTAGTAGCTTAACCATTCGGATGTTTTCGTAAAAAATACCCAGCCCGGAGCCTCTTTGGGATCTGCTCTTGTCTCACAAACACTGCTCTAGCTCAGCCCCCGTTAATCACACAAACGAATGATTGGTATGGATGCAGAAAAAATAGACAACTCCAATGGTACAACCCAGAAGTCTGTAGCTCAAACACACTTTGTGTTTTAAAAGTCCTAAACGGGTGGAAGTAACTAATTACAAATAATAGTGTTACTGTAATTGAGTAGTTTTCCCCAGTACTTTGAGTATTTTTCTAAGTCAGTAATTACATTTTGACTTAAGTATGTTTTGATTTAATTATTGTATTTCACTACCTTTTTAAAGCCATGAATTACAGACTACAATTTTGTAGGCTATCCATAGTTTATCATGATGTTGCATGGGCTGGGGCCCCTCAAATAAAATGTTGCGCCGTGCACGCAGACTGAACGATGATGGTAGTATGAGGATTCTGTGTTATGCACTATAGCCCGTTACCATATATGTGATTGAATATTATCGGCTGTTGGCTTGTGTGGATGTATGTACGTGTTTTGCAACATAGCTGACTTGAAACATTGTTAACAGTTTCAGGGCCATGGGCCTTTCTCATGATGGAAAAATACAGAATAACATGAAGACAGGAACTGTGCAATGAGTTGGGGGGGGGCACATTCAGAACGTAGTGTTGCGAGAACAAACGGTCTTTTGTTAGATAACAGGAGCCAGGTGCGAGATAACGGTATCGAGCATGAGCGCATAGATATTCTTCACAGCAACAGTTACATCTATCAACTGAAGCGCGAAGGGGGCTGGGACCAGCCTCTGCGCCAACAATCAACGATAGGCTGGGTGAGTTTAAACCACACCCAGTCTCTACTCTGACAGGCCTGCTCGGAAGCAGGAACTACTACTGTCATCAGGGTATATTATAATATCTTTGTCAGGAACAAGTCAGTTCTCTGTTTGCCCTGCGAGGTGGGACAGAGAGCCCGTATATATATGAAAATTGCATTTACCACTTTTTGCTGAGCTAATAAAAAATACATAGTATACAATCGTTGACTCATTGTCATATTTATCCTGATACCAGATTCGAATTGACGCAAATCTAACAGTAGGCAGATTTTCAAAAACGTGAAAATAACTTTGTTAGTCTGACTTGTCATGAAAGAGAGTAAAAGTTTTTTTTTTATCAAAGCGGTGTGTGTGAAAAACAATGACTGAGGAGAGTCAGGAGACAATCCAGACACATACCCAGTGTCTGTGTCTTCTGGAAAACACAAGGAGGAGAATCAATGGTTGCATTTCAGTGACCAGTTCTCCTTCAAGTACAGGAGAGGCCATCCTTGCAGCTACAGTAAGTTAGCTAGCTAGCTGCATGGCTAACCAGCACTCGAAAATATTAGCCGTTATTGTGGCTAGCACGTCATTGTCACTATGTATGGTGGGCTAGGGAACAACATTAGCGAGACTAACATCAAAAACAAGTGAACTAGCTAGCTAGCTATTTAGCTACCATTAGCTTGCTTGATCATGACATATTTCGAGAGATTTAGGATTTTTAGCTATCTGATGTACTTAGTCATGTGCAAATTAGGATAATGTTAATCTAAAAGCCAGACTCAGTAAGTATAAAATAGAATGTGTCAAGTTTCATTATTCTTTTATGCATTATTCGTCATTCGTTAACTATATTTGGTTAGATCACTCAGATGATGTATGAAAGCATAGAATAGCCAAGTATGACATCATTCAATCACATAAAATGTGCAGCCGTTCATTACACATTAATGAGAGTTGAAGTAGGCCTATCATTCATTACATTAACCTTAATGATTGATGTATTCATTCAACATCAGTGTTTCTCACAAATAATGTATTGTCTACACATCAATCTCATTTCATTGAGTGTGTGTCTGCATGTGAAGTGAGAGAGAGCAATACATTAATGCATCTTGCATATAACTGTGTGTGTCAACACAATAGCTACAGCTAGACATAGGCTCATCTCATTAAGCAACTTTTTAGGTCAGAGAACATCTGACAGACTCATTACAGTCTCAGTATCTTGAGAATAATAAGCAGTGATTTTAGCATGTAAATGTTGGTGGGGCAAAAAACTAAAAGTGGGATGCATTCCAGCAAAGCCACTACACAACACAACACTAAACAATACACTTATTTCAATATAACAGTGACAAACGGTGCCCACAAACTGTTAGGGCCTACATAAAGCTGTCCCAACAGCAGTCCCAACACCTTACCACTGCTACACCTGGCTTTCAGCAGAGCCTTGTCTGGCAGCGAAACAGTTCATTCAGCCTCATTTACTGCCTTTAAAAAAAACATACAGTAGCTGATATGGCTGACTTGCTTAAACAAATGTGGTTTCTGGACGACAAGCGGATAAGAGGCAATCTGTATTTTCGATTAAGACAATGAACGAGCGAACGACCACCTATCTAGTCAATATAACTATTTGTTCAGCACTTTTGAAATGTACAGTGACAGAATTCAGAACATGGGCCGTTTTTACAGTGTACTCCCTGTACAAGTCAGAACCGTAGGATAAATAAAGGGGACATATAAACAGACAATGAAAGCTCTTACAATATTCGATGATTGCATTTCTCTGAAACAGGTTATAGGATACATGTGCACAACCAAGTTAGAACAGAACGGTGAATATAGACCAAATTATTAGGGTAGGGCACATTGAACACTGGCATATTACATAATTTATGCAGCAGCACACAATAAATTTTTGGACTCACCTTGTGAAGGTGGCGTGGCGGCCTTTTGTTGGCTAATTTTGTCATCAAAGTCTGGCATTCTCTGGATTTATAGTGGGAACTCGGTGGGAAAAACACAGAGCCACTCCATTGAATAGCAGGCTAACGTTAGTGGTTGCATTGCAATGCTTGTAGTTAGCCACTCTTTCCTTCCAAACGACTCATTGTTGAATTTGCGATTTCCAACTTCTTGTGTAATCTTTATGCCCAATGGCCGATGAGCACCGATGCGTTTTATCTACATTTTCTCTTCATTATTTCTATTCATATGGGGCTAATGACCTTGAGCCTTCTTGGAAGGGCACTTGTAATATAACTCTATTGCAGGACCCAAAGGGCTGAAATTTTGGATGGCTACAATAATGCTCCTATTTTCTGCTGGCTCGGCCAACCACCACAGAAAGCACTGAGCTAGGCTGAAACACCTGCATTTCAGAGCTGCCTTACTCAAGAAAACAAAAAAGAGAATATGTGTGTACGCAGCTTTATTAACTGAATGATATATATTATTTTACATTGTTTGTAAACTGATATGACACGTATTAATGCCAAAATAACATGCAAAACAGGCAGAAAAATAGTGTGCAACGCTGTCATCAAGGCAAAGAGTGGCTACTTTGAAGAATCTCAAATATATTTTGATTTGTTTATCACTTTTTTGGTTACTACATCATTCCATATGTGTTATTTCATAGTTTTGTTGTCTTCACTGTTATTCTACAATGTAGAAAATAGTACAAATAAAGAAAAATCCTTGAATGAGTAGGCTTGTCCAAAGTATTGACTGGTACTGTACATCGTTACAGTTGTTGGTTAGCTACCTAGCTAATTTTAATAATATTAGTGTAGATGTGTCGAAACACCTCAAAACAAGACATGGTATCAAGAACAAGATCAAACTAACTGAAACTATCCACCTACCATTCCCCACATGGCAGCTTGTTGTCATTGTTGCTAGCTATCTGGCCACCAAGAATCACAACAACACAGGATTTCTGCCCCATTGAAGCATTGTTTTCGTGACGTTGTAAGCTAACCTGTCTATAGAGCTAGAGCCTCCATGTAGCAATTTATTAGATATCTAGGCTAATCAATGGAAGATGGAAATATAATAACAGAACTAAAAGTTAAATGATAAGGAATGGCTACCACACCAAGAGCCAACAATGGGCTGCTACTTAATAATCTGAATGGAGTGGAGAAAGCACGCAATTAAAATGATGTAGCTAGTCTCAATTAGCCTATCAATTGGTCAAGACTGTTACTCTCTCCTCAGATGAGATTATAAATATCTAACCATAAATTAAGGGCTCCACACAGTCAACGGATCCGTGACGGATCCAACGGAGCTTTGCTTGTGTAGCTCTGAAGTTCTACATACTTTTGTGCAGAAGAATCTTTGGAACACTCCATAGCTCCTATTCTAACCACCTCTCGCCAGCTTTGTATTCATGTTACCTGATGAAATTGCTGTACAATATGATCTTGTTGCCATCTAATGCACATTCAGATAATTAAGCGCTGCATAGGTCTCCGTGTCTTCTGCCGTGCCTTGATTGTATTACTGCTGATGATATCTGGAAATATGCATGTACACCCTGGCCCATCTACTGCTGTAAGACCCAATTCTGACTTGTGCTCTGAAATATGCTTCACTGATTCTGCTCTCGTAAAAGCCTGGGTTTTCTGCACGTTAACACTAGAAGCTTATTACCTAAAATGGATCAATTGAAAGTATGGGTTCACAGCTCCAATCCAGATGTGTTGGTCATTACTGAGACGTAGTTAACATTTACTTTTACATTTAAGTCATTTAGCAGACGCTCTTATCCAGAGCGACTTACAAATTGTTAAGGAAGTGTTTTGAACACTGATGTTAACCTTTCTGGTTATAACCTTTTTCGGCAAGACAGATCTTCCAAATGTGGGGGAGTGGTACTCTTTACCAAGGATCACCTTCAGTCCTCGGTTGTCTCCAACAAGTCTATCCCCAAACAATTTGATTCTAAGCATTAAACTTTCAAATAGCTCTTTGTTGACTATTGCTGGGTGCTATCGTCCTCCATCAGCACCGGCCTGTACCCTACCTACCCTAAACTCTCTCCTGGCCCCTTACACTAAGTCTGAATTTGTCATGTTAGGTGACCTGAACTGGGACATACTTAAATCCACCTGACCAAGTCCTAAAGCAATGGGACTCCCTAAATCTTTTTCAGATGATTACCAATCCCACAAGGTATGACTCCAAACATCCAGAAAAGGCTACTCTCCTCAATGTTACCCTCACAAATAATCCTGACAGTTATCAGTCTGGTGTTTTCAGTAATGACCTTAGTGATCACTGTTTTACAGCCTTTGTTTGTAATGGCTGCTCAGTGAAATGACATGTCCTGATTTGTCATAGATGCTTGCTAAAAAACATTAATGAGCAAGTCTTCCTTCATGAACTGGCCTCTAAAATGATATAGAGTCAGCTTCATCCCCTCTGTTGAAGACACTTGGACTTTCTTTTTTGATATTATCAGTGTTATTGTTATCAAACACACCCCCATAAAGAAAATGAGAACAAAACACAGGTTCCGCCCATAATTCGACCTTGATCTTGCAGAGTTACTCCACCTCAAGAATTTCATTTGACAATTGCATTATAGGCCTATTTATATTTTGCCTTGTCTATCAAAAGTGTTGGGAAAACTTGTCAATAATCAACTGACTGGCTTTCTTGATGTCTATAGTATTCTCTCTAGTATGCACTCTGGTTTCCGCTCAGGTTATGGATGTGTCACTGGAACCTTAAAGGTCCTCAATGATGTCACCATTGCCCTTGATTCTAATCAATGTTGTGCTGCTATTTTTATTGACTTGGCCAAAGCTTTTGATACGGTAGACCATTCCATTCTTGTGGGCCGGCTACGGAGTATTGGTATCTCTGAGGGGGTCTTTGGCCTGGTTTGCTAACTGCCTCAAAGAGTGCGGTGTATAAAGTTAGAACATCTGCTGTCTCAGCCACTGCCTATCACCAAGGGTGTACCCCAAGGCTCGATCCTAGGCCCCACGCTCTTCTCAATTTACATCAACAACATAGCTCAGGCAGTAGGAAGCTCTCTCATCCATTTATATGCAGATGATACAGTCTTATACACAGCTGTCACCTCCCCGGATTTTGTGTTAAACGGTGTCATGTGGTTTCAAATGTCATGTGGTTTGGTAAGAAGAATGCCCCTCTCCCCACAGGTGTGATTACTACCTCTGAGGGTTTAGAGCTTGAGGTAGTCACCTCATACAAGCACTCGAGAGTATGGCTAGATGGTACACTGTCCTTCTCTCAGCACATATCAGAGCTGCAGGCTAAAGTTAAATCTAGACTTGATTTCCTCTATCGCATTCGCTCCTCTGTCAACCCAGCTGCCAAACTAACACTGATTCAGATGACCATCCTACCCATGCTAAATTACGGAGACAATTTATAGATCGGCGGGTCAGGGTGCTCTCGGGCGGCTAGATGTTCTTTATCATTCTACCATCAGATTTGCTACCAATGCTCCTTATAGGACACATCACTGCACTCTATTCTCCTCTGTAAACTGGTCATCTCTGTATACCCGTCACAAGACACACTGGTTGATGCTTATTTATAAAACCCTCTTAGGCCTCACTCCCCCCTATCTGAGATATCTAATGCAGCCCTCATCCTCCACCCGTTCTGCAGTCACTTTCTGTTAAAGGTCCCCAAAGCACACACATCTCTGGGTCGCTCCTCTTTTCAGTTTGCTGCAGCTAGCGACTGGAACGAGCTGAAACAAACACTCAAACTGGACAGTTTTTATCTCAATCTCTTCATTCAAAGACTCAATCATGGACACTCTTACCGACAGTTGTGGCTGCTTTGCGTGATGTATTGTTGTCTCTATCTTCTTGCCCTCTGTGCTGTTGTCTGTTATGATGCTACCATGTTGTTGTCATGTTGTGTTGCTACCATGCTGTGTTGTCATGTGTTGCTGCCTTGCTACATTGTTGTCTTAGGTCTCTCTTTATGTAGTGTTGTGTTGTCTCTCTTATCGTGATGTGTGTTTTGTCCTATATTTATATATTTAAAAATATATATAATAATATCCCAGCCCCCATCCCACCGGGGGCCTTTATCCTTCTGGTAGGCCGTCATTGTAAATAAGAATTTGTTCTTAACTGACTTGCCTAGTTAAATAAAGGATAAATAAAAATAAAAAGACTGTTAAATCACTGTGGAGAATCTACCAGTGCAAGTCGACTTGGTTGCTATCTCTCTCCCCCTTCCCTGCTCCCCTCGTCACTAGAGTCACAGGCGCACACCGCCTTTGGTTAATTGTTATTTGTTGCATTTCCAAGAGGTTCTGTTGTTGCCTTTAGAGCTAATTTGACATCAAATATTTTGGGTATGTCCAGTGTGCCCTGGCACTCCCCAGATTGAGACGGGTGCAATTGCGGCCTGCAATTCGGGCCGTTCCTGCATGTTGGCATTCCTGCATCTGCAGGAACCCCTCTTTATACTTCTATTGGTAAATGTTTATGCTAGGACAGATGGGAGGCGGGGGGGGGGGGGCGCTCCAGTATAGTAGGTGGCGTTAATGCACAATAGCGTTGGATGGCATCCGCGATAAACCCCACAGGAGAAAGGGCGGGGGGACAACGGTAGCTAGCTAGCAGTACACCGGTAGACAGTGACCTTTGTCCCCCCCTGTCGGGCACAGATTTGGCATGGGTCCTGAGATCCTCAAAAAGTTCTACAGCTGCAACATCGAGAGCATCCTGACTGGTTGCATCACTGCCTGGTACGGCAATTGCTCGGCCTCCGACCGCAAGACACTTCAGAGGGTAGTGCGTACAGCCCAGTACATCACTGGGGCAAAGCTGCCGGCCATCCAGGACCTCTACACCAAGCGGTGTCAGAGGAAGGCCCTAAAAATTGTCAAAGACTCCAGCCACCCCAGTCATAGACTGTTCTCTCTACTACCGCATGGCAAGTGGTACCGGAGTGCCAAGTCTAGGACAAAAAGGCTTCGCAACAGTTTTTACTCCCAAGCCATAAGACTCCTGAACAGGTAACCAATGCTTACCCGGACTATTTGCATTGTGTGCCCCCCCCAACCCCTCTTTTACGCTGCTGCTACTCTCTGTTTATCTTATATGCATAGTCACTTTAACCATACATCCATGTACATACTACCTCAATTGGCCCGACCAACCAGTGCTCCCGCATATTGGCTAACTGGGCTATCTGCATTGTGTCCCACCACCCGCCAACCCCTCTTTTTACACTTCTGCTACTCTCTGTTCATCATATATGCACAGTCACTTTAACGATACCTACATGTACATACTACCTCAATAAGCCTGACTAACAGGTGTATATAGCCTTGCTACTCTTTTTTCAAATGTATTTCTACTGTTGTTTTATTTCTTTACTTACCTACACACACACATCTTTTTTTTGGCACCATTGGTTAGAGCCTGTAAGTAAGCATTTCACTGTAAGGTTTACACCTGTTGTATTCGGCGCACGTGACAAATAAACTTTGATTTGATTTGATTTTCCTGCAGTTCTGTTAACGACGGCAGGAGCAAAGGACACCGTGTGCTAGTTTAGCCAGCTAGTCCGGTACACCACAGGCCGGAGCAACACCGTGTGATAGCTAGCACATGATGTCGCTAACTAGCAAGCTAGTTTTTTTAGCTAACCCACAGTGTCGCACACCAGCAGTTTTACTTCTACTTAAGTAAATTATCATTATACATAGTAACAGTACATCTACTTGAGTAGGATATTTCAGTATTCTTTCAACTTCTGGTCCTAATTCAAGACCGGCGTGATGGTGGGACTCATTGGGTAAAAATGGAAAATGAAGGAGTAATTCTGGTTTTACCTGTGCTTTCTGTTGTGCAGTGATACCTCTCATATACTTCCTCACCATGAGACGCATGTGGAGCTGACGCAGGATCTCTGAGGTCTGTACAAGTAGAGCAAGCACAGTTCCACAGCCAAGTTTCACTGATCTTCCCCTTTAAGCAAATTAGCCATCCTCAATTCAATGTAATTGAATTCCAATGTCAATACATACCTCCGTCAATACCGGTGGAGGGGTTAGCCAGCTGGTTTTATCCAGAACCATTTTGGGGAGATTGTCTTTCAGCCTGTTTAGGTAGTTCTGTCTGACAAAGGCCAGGTATTCTGAGTTATCGGTGGTCTTTGCCTCCCCTCTGGCCATGTATCCTTTAATAAACCTGGGATAGAAAATTATCAAATTGGTCATGTATTTGTAACACTGCCCTCTATCTTCTGTGACTGTGCTAGGAAATGATATGCTTCAATCCACTATGGACCTAAACTATGACATAGTCTAGAGTATAAACGAGGTTATGTAATTTTGGTTGATGGGTCAACATTGTAGTGCTAGAGCCTGAAGATATAACCTCGTCCTCCATCTTACTTCTTGATGACCTTGACAGCCCATTGTCTCCTCCCTTTCGCTTTCCTGGCTTGTACTCCTCGCCAGCAAGTCTCAATCTTGGTGGCTAAGGATCACATGACACAACAGGTCTCTTAATAAAATGGAGAGAACAGTGAACTCATTGAATGTCTCTGTATATTTAGTTTTAGTTCAGACTACTCCATTCTGTTTACATGGCCAGCGAAATTGATATATAGCTTGTCTACAATGTTCCTGCTCTCCAAAAAATGTACCATTTATCCTATGTCATGTTACACACATCATAATACACTGAACAAAAATAGAAACTCTACATGCAACAATTGAAAATATTTTACTGAGTAACAGATTGTATAAGGAAATCAGTCAATTTAAATACATTCATTAGGCCCTAATCTATGGATTTCACATGACTGCGAATACAGATATGCATCTGTTGGTCGCAGATACCTTTTTAAAAAAAGGTAGGGGCGTGGATCAGAAAACCAGTCAGTATCTGGTGTGACCACCATTTGCCTCATGCAGCGTGACATATCTCCTTCGCATAGAGTTGATCAGGCTGTTGATTGTGGCCTGTGGAATGTTTTCCCACTTCTCTTCAATGGCTGTGGGAAGTTGCTGGATATTGGTGGGAATTGGAACACGCTGTCGTACACGTCGATACAGAGCATCCCAAACGTGCTCAACGAGTGACATGTCTGGTGAGTATGCAGACTATGGAAGAACTGGGACATTTTCAGTTTTCATGAATTGTGTACAGATCCTTACGACATGGGGCATTATCATGCTGAAACATGAGGTGATGGTGTCAGATGAATGGAATGACAATGGGCCTCAGGATATCGTCACAGTATCTCTGTGAATTCAAATTGCCATTGATAAAGTGCAATTGCGTTCTTTGTCCGTAGCTTATGCCTACCCATACCATTACCCCACTGCCACCATGGGGCACTCTGTTCACAACGTTGACATCAGCAAACCGCTCGCCCATACGAAGCCATACACTTTGTCTGTGGTTGTGAGGCTGGTTGAACGTACCGCCAAATTCTCTAAAACAACATTGGAGGGGGCTTACGGTAGAGAAATTAACATTCAGTTCTCTGGCAACAGCTCTGGTGGACATTCCTGCAATCAGCATGCCAACTGCACGCTCCCTCCTTGAGACATCTGTGGCATTGTGTTGTGTGACAGAACTGCACAATTTAGAGTGGCCTTTAATTATCCCCAGCACATGGTGCACCTGTGTAATGATCATCCTGTTTAATCAGCTTCTTGATATGCCACACCTGTCAGGTGGATGTATTATCTTGGCAAAGGAGAAATGCTCACTAACAGTAATGTAAACAAATTTGTGCACAAAATCTGAGAGAAATAAGCTTTTTGTGCATATGGACAATTTTGGGGATCTTTTATTTCAGGACCAACACTTTACATGTCGCATTTATATTTTATATTTTTGTTCAGTGTATATTTAATAAATATATTCCATTTAGCAGACACTTTTATTCAAAGTAACTTACAGTCGTGCGTGCATCCATTTTTCTTTTACATGTGGATGGTCCTGGGAATCAAACCCACTATACTGGTGTTGCAAGCACCATGCTCTACCAACTGAGCTACAGGCAGTGTTAGGGAATAGTGAACTACATGTAGTTCAACTAGTAATTTAACTACATTTTACAGTAGCTTTGTGGTAGTTGAACCTAATTCAAATCTAGGTAATCTTTTCAGTAGTCAATTACTGTTTTGCCATGTTAATAATAATAATAATAATAATATATGCCATTTAGCAGACGCTTTTATCCAAAGCGACTTACAGTCATGTGTGCATACATTCTACGTATGGGTGGTCCCGGGGATTGAACCCACTACCCTGGCGTTACAAGCGCCATGCTCTACCAACCCCTCTGCTAACATATGAACCTAAATTGATCTGTTCTTCCGATTTGTAGTCTATGATATATCATTTTTCACGATGGAGTAGTTTGGATGTGGTGAATGACTTTTTCAAAAATGTTCTTAAAGCGCAACTCCACCACTTTTCAACCTCATTTTCATTACCTCCAGCACAATACCAGTGTCAACATATTTTCACAACAGCACAGTTCTACGTTTTGTAGAAGTTATAAAGTTAAAAAGTTCTACCCGATGACATCATTAAAGATGAACAGTTATTTTAAAACACTATGAGATTCGCAGTGATGTGAGGAGCAAGAAAAGACCCTCCCTTTGGCTAGAAACTCTTGCAGCTTTTGAAAATCCCTGTTTTTTTTATTTTAATCATTTCTTCTTATATTTTCTTTTTACCACAGATCATAGAAATGTACTGTTTTCACATATGTAGACACTGGTTTGGTGCTGGAGATGATGAATATGAGGTTGAAAAGTGGCGGACATGCCCTTTAAGGGTAGCTTTAGTGTAGCTTAATGTCTTCTAGTGTAAAGTAATTGGTAGCTTGGTAAACTATATTTTTCGAGTAGCTTCCCCAACAATGGCTACAGAGGACCACATCATGTAGCTTAGCAGTCACTTACCGGCTTCTTTCTGTCTTCTGAATTGTCCTTTTTGCCAGTATGCCTTGTACTGGGCCTGAATCCTTGATGCTGTAATATCAATGAGTAATATTAAAATCTCTATGCAAATAAATACAACCTCTTGATTTATTTTAGTTTTCCTGTCCTTACCAAGATCATGTTTGCAGACCTCAAAGGCATCCTCTGTAGCAAAAAGTGTCCTGGGGTGGCGGATAAATATCTTGGTTCTAAAGTGAAATGGAAAGGTAACAGAGGTCTGTATGAACCAATTTAGTCAAGGAGAAATGAGTTGCCCACACTGGTTAGCTGCTCTCACCTGCCCATTTTGTACTCATCTGGCAGGTATCCTAGGTGCTGCACCAGCACTTCCACTCCTTCTGCAGCCACTCCTCTCCAATAGGGCCAGGTGGCTGGGCATAGGGGCTTGTATCTGGAGGTGGATCACACATCACCTAGATGGAGTAGGCCTAATGCTCTACAGTATGTTGTACTGAATGTAATACCTGTGCTTGTTTGTGTTGAGACACAAGACAAATTTCCCCAAGGGGACACAATAAAAAATCAATTAAAATGGACAGGTAGAAATGTTAAAAATAGGGGATGGTTGTCAAACTTTTTTTTTACTTTGGGGAGTGTTGTGTGTGTTTTTTTTGTTGGGCACAGGGGAGGGTAGTGCATTTTTTCCCTTACGTTTGCATTCGGTCTTTAGCAGGTTTTACCATATCACTTCTTACAAATAAGTCACATTTCCTTATCTGCTTGCATGTGCCTCCACCATATCAATGTGTTTTGGTACTTCCCTTATGCACTACACTTTTCTACACACTAACTTTTACAGTACCACAGATCAGTAATAGTCTTCCCGTCTAACTGTCATGGTGACATATGTAGTTGTAGGTGGATCGTTTGTCAAGATATGCAATAGGCTAACTAGCAATCATACCACATATAAAAGCATTCAAAGCAGCATCAGTTTTCAATTTGAATCCACAATAACAAATAGGAATAGCTGATAGACAATGTAGAGGCCAGCTGCATTATTGTGCATGAAAGAACAGTGAAGACACGCAGATCAAAAAGCTCCCCTGTAGATCTTGTTTAGGGACAATACAATTATCCTAGCTAGACTAGCCTACAACACCACAATGCAATGAATAATTGTATTACTGTTTTCAAGTGTACAAAATGATACACTAGGCTGCAGTGAAAATATAACTTGGCAAAGGCATTGATTTCAATGTCTCATTCCATTTGGATCAGTTGTGGATCTCCTCTCTGCAGTTTATAAGGTTTAGAAAGACACAGTAGCAGGCCAATCGCCTGAACACTAAAATAACACATCTTAGATCTGAATGAATGAAATATTCTTATTAAATACTTTTTTCTTTACATAGTTGAATATGCTCACAACAAAATCACACAAAACTTATCAATGGAAATCAAATTTATCAACCCATGGAGGTCTGTATTTTTCATTCTGATACTGATGCGCTTGTGACGATCGTCATTGGAATGAGGTGAGGACCAAAGCGCAGCGTGGTAAGTGTTCATCATATATTTATTAAACCGAGAACACTAAACAAAATAACAAAGGAGAAACTAAATGAAACAGTTCTGAAAGGTGACATACACATAAAAGAAAATAATCACCCACGAAACACAGGTGGGAAAAGGCTACCTAAGCATGATTCTCAATCAGAGACAACTAACGACACCTGCCTCTGATTGAGAACCATACCAGGCCAAACGCAAAACACAACATAGAAAAAGGAACAGACAACCCACCCAACTCACGCCCTGACCATACTAAAACAAAGACATAACAAAAGAACTAAGGTCAGAACGTGACAGCGCTGTCTGTTGCAGATCATCAGTCTCCCATGTCGTCCGTGCACCTAGAACATAGATTCTAGGTGCACGAGGAATGGCCTAACGCTTTAATACAGCCTAAATATTTACAGTATAATTTAACTTTTAAAATGTATTGCCTTTTATATGTGGTACGAACATTCACAATGTTTTAATCTGATAAGGGATTAGGCTACTTCAAAAGTCTCCCATAGGCATGCACGCGTTTGTCCAAAATATAATTCCAGCATCCTCAAAATGGCTTCACATTAACCAGGTTCCATCCTTCCGCTAAGGGAGGGCACAAATACTGTGGAATTCTATCCCTCAGGTTCTGCTCTCCTCTTCTCTGGATCGCTACTACGCAGCTGTTTTTCATCATTTAGTTCAGAGTAGTGATGTTCTGGTTTCATCCAACATTTTTATGCGAGTAAAGTACACTCTTAGAAAAAAAGGTGCTATCTTGAACCTAAAAGGGTTCTTCGGCTGTCCTCATAGGAGAAACCTTTTGAAGAACCCTTTTTGGTTCCAGGTAGAACCATTTTGAGTTCCATTGTAGGACCCTTTCCACAGAGGTTTCTCCATGGAACCCAAAAGGTTTCTACGTGAAATCAGAAAGGGTTCTCTCAGGAATCAAAAAGGGTTCTCCTATAGGGACAGCCGAATAACCCTTTTGGAACCCTTTGTCTAAGAGTGTACATGTAGATAAAACATGTCACGACATCATGGGAAAGCATGCAGTTTTTTAGGCTACAGATTAATTAAGTTATGATGAACTTCACAAGGTGGTGAAAGTGCACGGTGATGAGCTTTATGTTCCTTTCAATAAATATCGAAGGTTCAGTCAGGCGACATGAATGAAATCCAATCAAATCAAATTGTATTGGTCACATACACATGTTATAGAAGAAATGTAGAAATATTAGGACGAGCAATGTCGGAGTCCGGAGTATATATATATATATATATATATATATATATATACACACACACAGTAAATACACTGCTCAAAAAAATTAAGGGAACACTAAAATAACACATCTTAGATCTGAATGAATGAAATATTCTTATTAAATATTTTTTTCTTTACATAGTTGAATATGCTCACAACAAAATCACACAAAACTTATCAATGGAAATCAAATTTATCAACCCATGGAGGTCTGGATTTGGAGTCACACTCCAAATTAAAGTGGAAAACCACACTACAGGCTGATCCAATTTTGATGCAATGTCCTTAAAACAAGTCAAAATGAGGCTCAGTAGTGTGTGTGGCCTCCACGTACCTGTACGACCTCCCTACCATGCCTGGGCATGCTCCTGATGAGGTGGCGGATGGTCTCCTGAGGGATCTCCTCCCAGACCTGGACTAAAGCATCCGCCAACTCCTGGACAGTCTGTGGTGCAATGTGGCATCAGAGATTAGGGCAACCTTTCTTTCAGAAACCCTGCGTCTTGGGCAGAACAGCTCCCTGGGCAGAATACGCTCAGTTGGTGGATGGAGCGAGACATGATGTGCTCAATTGGATTCAGGTCTGGGGAACGGGCGGGTCAGTCCATAGCATCAATGCCTTCCTCTTGCAGGAACTGCTGACACACTCCAGCCACATGAGGTCTAGCATTGTCTTGAATTAGGAGGAACCCAGGACCAACCGCACCAGCATATGGTCTCACAAGGGGTCTGAGGATCTCATCTCGGTACCTAATGGCAGTCAGGCTACCTCTGGCGAGTACATCAGTTTGATTTCACAGAAGTGTGATTGACTTGGAGTTACATTGTGTTGTTTAAGTGTTCCCTTTATTTTTTTGAGCAGTGTATATGTGATGGGATGTATAGACATTATGGCCATCATGTGGATAGAATATATAGTATATCTGAAGAATACATGTGTAGAATAGTATACAGTGGGGCAAAAAAGTATTTAGTCAGCCACCAATTGTGCAAGTTCTCCCACATAAAAAAAGAGAGAGGCCTGTAATTTTCATCATAGGTACACTTCAACTATGACAGACAAAGTGAGGAAACAAAATTAATTTATGATTTTTATGAATTTATTTGCAAATTATGGTGGAAAATAAGTATTTGGTCACCTACAAACAAGCAAGATTTCTGGCTCTCACAGACCTGTAACTTCTTCTTTAAGAGGCTCCTCTGTCCTCCACTCGTTACCTGTATTAATGGCACCTGTTTGAACTTGTTATCAGTATAAAATACACCTGTCCACAACCTCAAACAGTCACACTCCAAACTCCACTATGGCCAAGACCAAAGAGCTGTCAAAGGACACCAGAAACAAAATTGTAGACCTGCACCAGGCTGGGAAGACTGAATCTGCAATGGGTAAGCAGCTTGATTTGAAGAAATCAACTGTGGGAGCAATTATTAGGAAATGGAAGACATACAAGACCACTGATAATCTCCCTCGATTTGGGTTTTCATGCAAGATCTCACCCCATGGGGTCAAAATGATCACAAGAAAGGAGGGCAAAAATCCCAGAACCACACGGGGGGACCTAGTGAATGGCCTGCAGAGAGCTGGGACCAAAGTAACAAAGCCTACCATCAGTAACATACTACGCCGCCAGGGACTCAAATCCTGCAGTGCCAGACGTGTCCCCCTGCTTAAGCCAGTACATGTCCAGGCCCATCTGAAGTTTGCTAGAGAGCATTTGGATGATCCAGAAGAAGATTGGGAGTATGTCATATGGTCAGATGAAACCAAAATATAACTTTTTGGTAAAAACTCAACTCGTCGTGTTTGGAGGACAAAGAATGCTGAGTTGCATCCAAAGAACACCATACCTACTGTGAAGCATGTAGGTGGAAACATCATGCTTTGGGGCTGTTTTTCTGCAAAGGGACCAGGATGACTGATCCGTGTAAAGGAAAGAATGAATGGGGCCATGTATCGTGAGATTTTGAGTGAAAACCTCCTTCCATCAGCAAGGGCATTGAAGATGAAACGTGGCTGGGTCTTTCAGCATGACAATGATCCCAAACACACCGCTCGGTGTGCAACAAAGGAGTGGCTTCGTAAGACGCATTTCAAGGTCCTGGAGTGGCCTAGTCAGTCTCGAGATCTCAACCCCATAGAAAATCTTTGGAGGGAGTTGAAAGTCCATGTTGCCCAGCAACAGCCCCAAAACATCACTGCTCTAGAGGAGATCTGCATGGAGGAATGGGCCAAAATACCAGCAACAGTGTGTGGAAACCTTGTGAAGACTTACAGAAAACGTTTGACCTCTGTCATTTCCAACAAAGGGTATATAACAAAGTATTGAGATAAACTTTTGTTATTGACCAAATACTTATTTTCCACCATAATTTGGAAATTAATTAATTTAAAATCCTACAATGTGAATTTCTGGATTTTATTTTCTCATTT
Source organism: Oncorhynchus gorbuscha (assembly GCF_021184085.1). NCBI lineage: Eukaryota > Metazoa > Chordata > Actinopteri > Salmoniformes > Salmonidae > Oncorhynchus > Oncorhynchus gorbuscha. The sequence goes on along the minus strand of NC_060177.1, from coordinate 53,263,656 downwards.
TGTCTGTCATAGTTGAAGTGTACCTATGATGAAAATTACAGGCCTCTCTCATCTTTTTAAGTGGGAGAACTTGCACAATTGGTGGCTGACTAAATACTTTTTTGCCCCACTGTATGTACAGCAATGGTTGAATAGGATGGACTTGACTAGAAAACAGTATATACATATGAAATGGGTCAAACAGTATGTAAACATTATTAAAGTGACCAGTGTTCCATTATTAAAGTGACCTGTGTCCCATGTCTATGTACATAGGGCAGCAGCCTCTAAGGTGCACGGATGAGTAACCGGGTGGTAGCCATCTAGAGACAGTGACTAAGTTCATGGCAGGGTGCTGGGTGGAGGCCGGGTAGTGATGGCTATTTAACAGTCTGATGGCCTTGAGATAGAAGCTGTTTTTCAGTTTCTCGGGATGCACCTGTACTGACCTAGCCTTCTGGATGATGGCGGTCCGTGGCTCGGGTGTGCGTGGCCACGTAGTCATGGGTAAACAGGGAGTACAGGAGAGGGCTGAACATGCACCCTTGGTGTTGTTGTCTACCTTCACCACCTGGGTGCTGCCTGTCAGAAAGTCCAGGACACAGTTGCACAGGGTGGGGTTCAGACCCAGGTCCCTGAGCTTAATGATGAGCTTGGAGGGTACTATGTTGTTGAAGGCTGAGCTGTAGTCAATGAACAGCATTCTTATATAAGTCTTCCTCTTGTCCAGATGGGATAGGGCGTGGATCTTTTGAGGCGGTATGCAAATTGCAGTGGTGCTAGGGTGTCGGGTATGTCCGGAAACACTCCAGCCATCTGGTCTGCGCATTCTCTGAGGACGTGGCTGATGATTGATGTTTGGCTGCCATTTGAAAAATAAAAATACTTTTTGTCCATAATAATCGCATCATGTAGTAGGCTAACCCGTACTGTATCTGCGAGAGCTGTTGACTAGAACGCACATGCTAATAGCAGAGTGGGAATATTTGCTATACTTACGCAACATTTTTTGTGACAAAACCATCAGTATGCCTAGAGTTGACTCTGTTTCATGCCGATGCGTTGTTTGTGTTTTGCGTTGTTTATTGTTGTGTTTATGGTTTTGTTTATTTATTAAAACACTCGCTCCCTGTACTTGCATCCCGATTCTCAGCGCACTTGTTACAATTAACTTCAGGTATCCCTGGTGGTAATTTCCACAACAGTTTTCTTTTTTTTACTGACATATAACCATTCAATCAATCTAAACTGTGCAGCGGCCATTTGATGAATGGAAAGAGACATCTGTTACAAAACACCAAAATGTTCAATGACATTCAATACTGGGTAGAACCTACATGGTAGGGAGGGATGTATTTTCTGTTGGTTAAAGATTGACATAGTCTATTTATTGTGGTGTTAACGCAAACCATGATATTGAAGTTGCCGAAGTCAGTATGATTTGTTTAATGGTTGTGTGCTGCATTCACACAAATCTGTTGGTGGAAGATTTGTTGCATATATATAATTATAATTCCTGTTTGGCCCTGTCCGGGGGTGTCCTCGGATGGGGCCACAGTGTCTCCTGACCCCTCCTGTCTCAGCCTCCAGTATTTATGCTGCAGTAGTTTATGTGTCGGGGGGGCGAGGGTCAGTTTGTTATATCTGGAGTACTTCTCCTGTCCTATTCGGTGTCATGTGTGAATTTAAGTGTGCTCTCTCTAATTCTCTCTTTCTCTCTTTCTTTCTCTCTCTCGGAGGACCTGAGCCCTAGGACCATGCCTCAGGGCTACCTGACATGATGACTCCTTGCTGTCCCCAGTCCACCTGGCTGTGCTGCTGCTCCAGTTTCAACTGTTCTGCCTTATTATTATTGGGCCATGCTGGTAATTTATGAACATTTGAACATCTTGGCCATGTTCTGTTATAATCTCCATCCGGCACAGCCAGAAGAGGACTGGCCACCCCACATAGCCTGGTTCCTCTCTAAGTTTCTTCCTAGGTTTTGGCCTTTCTAGGGAGTTTTTCCTAGCCACCGTGCTTCTACGCCTACATTGCTTGCTGTTTGGGGTTTTAGGCTGGGTTTCTACGCCTTCTGATGACCAGGTGGCGAATCGCATCTCTGCATGTCTGGCAGACATATCAGTGTGGATGACGGATCACCACCTCAAGCTGAACCTCGGCAAGACGGAGCTGCTCTTCCTCCCGGGGAAGGACTGCCCGTTCCATGATCTCGCCATCACGGTTGACAACTCCATTGTGTCCTCCTCCCAGAGCGCTAAGAACCTTGGTGTGATCCTGGACAACACCCTGTCGTTCTCAACCAACATCAAGGCGGTGGCCCGTTCCTGTAGGTTCATGCTCTACAACATCCGCAGAGTACGACCCTGCCTCACACAGGAAGCGGCGCAGGTCCTAATCCAGGCACTTGTCATCTCCCGTCTGGATTACTGCAACTCGCTGTTGGCTGGGCTCCCTGCCTGTGCCATTAAACCCCTTCAACTCATCCAGAACGCCGCAGCCCGTCTGGTGTTCAACCTTCCCAAGTTCTCTCACGTCACCCCGCTCCTCCGTTCTCTCCACTGGCTTCCAGTTGAAGCTCGCATCCGCTACAAGACCATGGTGCTTGCCTACGGAGCTGTGAGGGGAACGGCACCTCAGTACCTCCAGGCTCTGATCAGGCCCTACACCCAAACAAGGGCACTGCGTTCATCCACCTCTGGCCTGCTCGCCTCCCTACCACTGAGGAAGTACAGCTCCCGCTCAGCCCAGTCAAAACTGTTCACTGCTCTGGCCCCCCAATGGTGGAACAAACTCCCTCACGACGCCAGGACAGCGGAGTCAATCACCACCTTCCGGAGACACCTGAAACCCCACCTCTTTAAGGAATACCTAGGATAGGATAAGTATTCCCCCCCCCCCCCCCCCTTTAAGATTTAGATGCACTATTGTAAAGTGACTGTTCCACTGGATGTCATAAGGTGAATGCACCAATTTGTAAGTCGCTCTGGATAAGAGCGTCTGCTAAATGACTTAAATGTAATGTAAATGTTTCTGTACAGCACTTTGAGATATCAGCTGATGTACGAAGGGCTATATAAATACATTTGATTTGATTTGATTTAAATATGGCATCACAATGTTGAACATCTGACTTATTTTGAGTTCATTCTATGAGGGGGGGGGGTGGTGTGCAAATTATTTTACTGTACAAGAGCAGGGTCATGTGAAAATATATTTTACGTTTGGGAGGTGGATGCAATTTTTGGACCAGGCCCCTAATATCAACAGCTCATGTGAAGGCAAAATCATAGGCTGAAATTCCTCCCTCTACAATGTAATCAACGTGGTCTGCTAAAGCAATAAGTTCTATTGTCCTACCTCTGCAGAAAAACGTCATAGCGGCATCGGTATGCAAAACCTGCCCGTCTGACCCTAAGGTGTTCCATCAGCCCCAGGTACTTCACTTGGTGCCGAACCAGCACGTCGTCAAACTGCCCTGTTGTGCGTGTGCGCGCATGCACACAAAAGGAGAGAAAGACAGAGGGCAAAAGAGAAAGAAAGAAGGAGAAATTGCTTCATAAACACAGTTGACAGGTTGCCGTTTTGCAATTTGGAAGTGCCACCAGCTGGTGAAGATGTGGTGCACGTGGTGGAGGTCAGAGGGTCTCTCACCTGGCTGTTGGGACTCGTTAGATTTGAGGCAGCGCACATACCAGGGCTCCTTAGACATGAGGATGTCTGTCAGTCCCAGCAGACTGCTCTTAAACTGGCTAGCAACCTACAGAGAAACAGGCCTGGAATCAGTGTCAGTTCTAGCAGACTGCTTTTACAATTTAGTGTTGTTTCAAGGGGACAATAAATAATCTAATTTAAACACAGAGCAATCTATTGCTTTTCTTAGTTGTTGGTTATTCTGAAAACGGTACGTCCCCATACAGCCATACTATATTTAATATGTTATACTATTGAGGCAATGTACAAGGAAAAAAACAATGTAATCGTGACTTCAGGGGGACAGATGGGAAAGAGGTGGGAGAAAAACTTAGTGAGCTGTCACCGTCTCTGGCCGCCGCCTGCCATCCGACTCCTTTGATGCAAAGCACTCTCTGACTATGGTATTTTTAGATTGCCGCATCACCTGTGAGTAGGGAGGGGGGGGGTTAAACAAAAATAATTAGGAATTAAAATAACAGAGTGGACATGAACCTGATGATTGGAGAAAGGTCAGCCTTTTTGGTCAAGGAGGTGCCAGTGCTGTGATAAGATATTGTGTAAAATAAAGAATTTGAAGAATTGATCGGCACTGTATGTTAGCTAGCCAGTTTTAGAGGAATGATTCCATAATTTTTTTTAAATTAACTGCCAATATGCCAACATTCCATTCGAACAATGCAGTCAATCCTCAGCTGAAATCAGTTGATGATAGGACTTCTACAAGTTGTAAATGCAACAAGTACTAATATTGTATCATAAAAAATCAGAAATGTAGTCATTTATGGTGTGTTTACATATATACATAGAGGCTATTTATATAGTACATTTGTATAATACCCATATAAACTGTATTTATAATTATATTACAATATTTTAGATTGACAATAATTATATTACACAATTTCTGATATATCACGTTTTACTTTCATTTTCCTGCATAAATAAAATTTAGGATTATTCTTCTTCTGTCATTTATTCCAATTAGACTAGTTTGAATTTCTCCCTGACCAATATGGCTGCCATTTTCCCCCCATTCTGGAACTTCGAGGGTTTATGACATTGCCCCTCTAGTAATTTAATAGGATCTCTTTGGGATAAATACACACACACACACCACCCATCAAGTGTATACTCAAAACCCTTTGGCCAAATTCACTGAATTCCCCTCCTCCTCTATTATTTACAATAAGTCTACAGGAGAGTAAATAATTAAGGAACCAATTGAAGAGTCCCTTCCTCGTCTCACATAATACATGAGTAGAAACCTGCAGACTCACATCTTTGATGTTTCTGTATAACAGGTCATTGTTTTTGTTGAGGAACCCTGGGATGACACAAATAACAACAATAACAACATGTGAGAGAGTGTCCTGAATAATCTAGTAGTAGGACATGTAGGGACATTGAGGAGCAGAGTAATGCCCCTACTGGGCCTGAGACCATGGTTTCCCTTACCCACAACACAGTAGGTGACCTCCCCGGCGTAATGCAGAAGGCGAAAGTTGCCCCTCTCCAGCGTCTTACGTGTCTTCTTGTCAGCCAGCTTGTGTCTGCAGTCAATGGGATGGAGAGAGGGATGAAGTGTGAGAGGAATGTAAGGACCGAGCCTTAGCTCATTGTGTCGACTCACAGGGTGGGACAATAATAGGTCTATCAGCAAAATGTTTAAGGCTTTGAGCTTAAGTGATAAGGGAGGTTGACTTAAGGGATAAAGTTACACCATTGTATATCCTTGAGAAGGGTTGTGCGTGGTCAACATGTACGTATGCAGGAGTGGGGGGCCGGGAGGGGAGGGAGGGGAGGTAGCTACACTCACGTGACGAAATGAGGGTGACTGTCTAATTTTTCCTCAAGCCTCTCCAGAAACGTGAGGTCAGTGGCCTCTCCAGGCCTCAGGCACTCTTCATCCTAAGAAAGCAACAAGACTATCACTGCTCGCCATTTCATTTCAGCCTATGTCCTTTCCAAGACCAATAGGATGCTTCGTGTTACTGTATGGGTTCAGTCTTATGGGCGTCCAAAATGGCACCCTATTCCGTATGTAGTGCACTTCTTTTGCCCAGAGCCCTGATCAAATGTAGTGCACTAGATAGGGAATAGGGTGCTGTTTGTGTGTCCTCACCAGCACTGAGATGATGCCCCTGTGTTTCTCCTCCACTAGGTCACAGATAATCTTGTTGTTGAAGAACTGGACAGGCTCCCACTGAAGAGGAAATGAAATAGGTGATAGGAAAACATGGGTAAGTGAGGGGAATACTACCTGAGTCAAACTCAACAGAAACATACACAACCCACTGGGCACACCACGTCATTTCAGCATTGACAATTGGGTAATATTTGGTTGTTACAACATCAGAAAGACAGCCGAAAGTTTGTTGAATTACCAATGTGTTATCACTATGCTTTCAACCATCTAAAAAATGACCAAATTCCTATGGAAAATCAATGTCAAAGTTTTTGTTAGGTTGTCACCAAACTTTTTATCACTGCGCTTTCAAACATTTAAAAGCACAACAAGGTTTGGTAACACTTCATTTTCAGGGGTCCTTATTACAGTGTAATAACAATGTAACATACAAAATTCTATGAATAAATAAATATATTCCTTCATTATGTCGAGATCACAACTTATTTATCTCATGATCGTGACATAAAAAAGTTATTTTGTGAAGATCACAAAACAAACTCTATGAATAGGAGTATGGACGTATTGATGATGGATTGACAATAATACTATGGCTGAAGCGGCGGAGACCACAATGGATCCGCGCATACGTTTTTATTGATTGCTACGCTAAGCGATGGTACATTTTATGCTAACGCCATGCTTTCATTTGTGTTTGGAGTTTATTATCAGTTTATAAGTTACAATGTTAGCAATCTAAATGTCACTTATCTTGAGTTAAAAGCTTGTGGAGCATCTAAGCCCTCATGGGGCATTTAAGTCCTGAATGATGCCTAACAGGCTGAGTGCCACCCCCAAGACAACAGCCAATCTCATGCAAGCAACAACGCAGTGAGCAAGCAAGCTAGCTAGCTAGTTCGTCTTGTTAGCTAGCTACCTTGTCATCTTCTATAGAGCTCCATTTTTATGGAATGGTCTGCCTATCCATGTGAGAGACGCAAACTCTGTCTCTACCTTTATGTCTTTACTGAAGACTCATCTCTTCAGTAGGTCCTATGGTTTGAGTGCCGTCTGGCCCAGGGGTTGCATTACCCTTCCTAACAGCCTGGCCTTCATTTGAAAGCGTATGGAATGATCCAATATCACTATATCATGGAATGTTGTTGAGAGCATTTTTGGAAATAGAAATGTAGTAAATTCTTGAATAGCTTTTTTTACTTTGAGAAAAACAGGAGTAGTCTTTCGTAGCTGAGAATAGTAATCTCCGGGTGTCCTGTAAATTATTTGTAGAGATATAATTTTTCAGCCTCTTTAGAGGTCCCTTGAATGTGCCTTTTTTATTTCTATGTCTGCCAATCTTATCGAATGTACATAATGCTTTAGATCACCTGCTAAAATAATAGTTACTGTCTGGATTTGATCTAATATAGCTTGAATTCTATCAACAACAAAAAAAAGATTTGCCCCTGATGGGATATACAATGGAATCAATGTGTATTTTTCACCATATAAGGTACAATTCAATGTTAGAAAAATGGCCTTTTTGGTCCGTGTACTGGGATATACGGGAAAAGGATGTATTCTTATTTATCAGGATGCCTACACCTCTGCTGTTGCTACAGTAGGTGGCAGCATAGGCCTCTCCAACCCAGCTCCTCTTTAAATAATAAATTCCTCCTTTTTTTTTAAATGTAACATTTTCAGGAAAACCACATCTTCTGACAACCTCTTTAAGTGTTCAAGAACAATAGGCTTCTCTCTTTTTTTGGAGCCCGTGCAAATTCCATGCAATAAATTGTTGGTCCTGTATAAAATCAAATTGAACCTTCCTTCTCTGTTCCATCTATCATTAAAGAACCAGATAAACCCTTTTGGCCGACATGTCATATGAGGGCGGTGGGCATTCCATGATATGGGAGAGTCACAGTATGAATACATAGTTATTGTATACATTACATACATAAAGCATGTGAGCATGAGGGCTGAGTGGACATTTAACAGAAAACATACAAAAACATAATGCAACGTACTTCTTTGTAGTTTGAGGCACTATGCCTTTTTAAATCAAAATAGATTTGAGATTCTCCAAACTAGCCACCCTTTGCCTTGATGATAGCTTTGCACACTCTTGGCATTCTCTCAAACAGCTTAATGAGGTAGTTACCTGGAACGCTTTTAATTAACAGGTGATCCTTGTTAAAAGTTAATTTGTGGAATTTCTTTCCTTCTTAATGCTTTTGAGCCAATCAGTTGTGTTGTGACAAGGTAGGGGTGGGTATACAGAAGATAGCCCTATTTGTTAAAAGTCCATATTATGGCAAGAACAGCTCAAATAATCAACGAGAAACGACAGTCCATCATTACTTTAAGACATGAAGGTCAGTCAATCCAGAAAATGTCAAGAACTGTGAAAGTTTCTTCAAGTACAGTCACAAAAACCATCAAGCGCAATGATGAAACTGGCTCTCATGAGGACCGCCACAGGAAAGGAAGACCCAGAGTTACCTCTGCTGCAGAGGATACGTTCATTAGAGTTAACTGTACCTCAGATTGCAGCGCAAATAAATGCTTCACAGCTTTCAAGTAACAGACACATCTCGACATCAACTGTTCAGAGGAGACTGCGTGAATCAGGCCTCCCTCGGACAGAGCCCCGCTCCACTCTCACCAACAACCACCAACTGAGCTATAAAGACAAACAAGGAATAATAATTTCTCAACATCTCCTAATCTGTCCAGAACTCTTATTCATATTCATCTTGTTCATTTTACATCAGGTTTGCAAAATGTTTTAAATAAATGTACATTGTAGTATTGTTAAATCCTTCTTTCTCTCTCTCCCAAGCCAAACCCATCCCTCTCCACCTCACTCTCCCTGTTTTCTGGCCCCTTTACCCCACCCAAGGCATGCTTGTCCCAACCTCCTATCCTTACCCACCCAAGCCACACTTGTCCCAACCTTCCATCCTTTCCCACCCAAGCCATGCTTTTGTTTCTCCACCCGCCTCTTCAGGATTGGCCACAAGTTCTCAATGGGATTAAGGTCTCAGGAGTTTCCTGGCCATGGACCCAAAATATTGATGTTTTGTTCCCCGTGCCACTTAGTTATGACTTTTTCCTTATGCCTGGAAAAGGCATTGTTCGTCACCAAACTGTTTCTGGATGGTTGGGAGATGTTGCTCTCGGAGGATGTGTTGGTACCATTCTTTATTCATGGCTGTGTTCTTGGGCAAAATTTGTGAGTGAGTCCACTCCATTGGCTGAGAAGCAACACCACACATGAATGGTCTCAGGATGCTTTATTGTTGGCATGACACAGGACTGATGGTAGCGCTCACCTTGTCTTCTCCTGACAAGCTTTTTTCCGGATGCCCCAAACAATCGGAAAGGGGATTCATCAGAGAAAATGACTTTACACCAGTCCCAGCAGTCCAATCCCTGTATCTTTTGCAGAATATCAGTCTGTCCCTGATGTTTTTCCTGGAGAGAAGTGGCTTCTTTACTGCCATTCTTGACCCCAGGCCATCCTCCAAAAGTCTTCGCCTCACTGTGTGTGCAGATGAACTCACACCTGCCTGCTGCCATTCCTGAGCAAGCTCTGTACTGGTGGTGCCCCGATCCCGCAGCTAAATAAACTTTAGGAGACGGCCCTGGCGCTTGCTGGACTTTCTTGGGCGCCCTGAAGCCTCCTTCACAACAACTGAACCACTCTCCTTGAAGTTCTTGATGATCCGATAAATCGTTGATTTAGGTACAACCTCACTGGCAGCAATATCCTTGCCTGTGAAGCGCTTTTTGTGCAAAACAATGATGACGGCACGTGTTTCCTTGCAGTTAACCATGATTAACAGAGGAAGAACCACCCTCCTTTTGAAGCTTCCAGTCTGTTTTTTTTAACTCAATCAGCATGACAGAGTGATCTCCAACCTTGTCCTCGTCAACTCACACCTTTGTTAACGAGAGAATCACTGACATGATGTCAGCTGGTCCTTTTGTGGCAGGGCTGAAATGCAGTGGAAATGTTTTGGAGGGATTCAGTTCATTTGCATGGCAAAGAGGGACTTTGCAATTAATTGCAATTCATCTGATCACTTGTCATAACATTCTGGAGTATATGCAAATTGCCATCATACATACTGAGGCAGCAGACTTTATGAAAATTAATATTTGTGTCATTCTCAAAACTTTTGGCCACTACTGTAGATTGTATTGGGGGGAGAGGGAAAGGATATGGTCTCAATGTACAATAAGATGGTCTTAGGCATCCCTGTATGTAGCCTAGTGCACTCATTGTTTTTTCCTACTTCGTCCACTTCTCGGAGAAGGGGGCTCTCCTCCTTCAACTGGGAAGGTTTCTTGTAACTAGGGCTTCATTGGCGCTTGTGAATTCCATCCTTTGCGTTCCCTTCCATACCCGCTGCACTGCTGGGAACAGAGCTGAGGCTCGATCCCCTTTTCCTACAGTAACTGTCTGATTGGAATGTATTCCTTGCGTCTCTCTTTCAGCTTAGCAGACAGGTCCTGGCCGAATCGGATGGACCAACCGTGGATTTTGATCTCCTTCCCCCCTGTGACCTCAGAATGTTAATTTTGGTTTGATAGTTCCACAGTTTGAAGGTTACCATGCTTGGGTATTTGGCTTCATTTTGTTTCATGCCGATCCTGTGGCATCATTCCAGATCTTCTGGTGATATAGCCACGTGAAGTTCCTCTGATATCAGTTTGACCACATAGCTGGTATGGTCACCTTTTTCCTCGTCCTCCGGTAAGGACAATATTCTCATGCTGTTTCGTCTAATTCTATTTTCTTGCTGGTCCAATTCATCTTCTAATGTTTGCAACTTTGTTTCCAAAAGACAAATTTTGTTATCTTGCTCATTCATTCAAATGTTGATTTTTTCTTCTCTGCAGATGACTTCGTCAACCATTTTGAAAAGAAGGTCGACGACATCCGATCCTCGTTTGCTAAGTCAAACGACACCACTGGTTCTGCTCACACTGCCCTACCCTGTGCTCTGACCTCTTTCTCCCCTCTCTCTCCAGATGAAATCTCGCGTCTTGTGACGGCCGGCCGCCCAACAACCTGCCCGCTCGACCCTATCCCCTCCTCTCTTCTCCAGACCATTTCCGGAGACCTTCTCCCTTACCTCACCTCGCTCATCAACTTATCCCTGACCGCTGGCTACGTCCCTTCCGTCTTCAAGAGAGCGAGAGTTGCACCCCTTCTGAAAAAACCTACACTCGATCCCTCCGATGTTAACAACTACAGACCAGTATCCCTTCTTTCTTTTCTCTCCAAAACTCTTGAACGTGCCGTCCTTGGTCAGCTCTCCCGCTATCTCTCTCAGAATGACCTTCTTGATCCAAATCAGTCAGGTTTCAAGACTAGTCATTCAACTGAGACTGCTCTTCTCTGTATCACGGAGGCGCTCCGCACCGCTAAAGCTAACTCTCTCTCCTCTGCTCTCATCCTTCTAGACCTATCGGCTGCCTTCGATACTGTGAACCATCAGATCCTCCTCTCCACCCTCTCCGAGTTGGGCATCTCCGGCGCGGCCCACGCTTGGATTGCGTCCTACCTGACAGGTCGCTCCTACCAGGTGGCGTGGCGAGAATCTGTCTCCTCACCACGCGCTCTCACCACTGGTGTCCCCAGGGCTCTGTTCTAGGCCCTCTCCTATTCTCGCTATACACCAAGTCACTTGGCTCTGTCATAACCTCACATGGTCTCTCCTATCATTGCTATGCAGACGACACACAATTAATCTTCTCCTTTCCCCCTTCTGATGACCAGGTGGCGAATCGCATCTCTGCATGTCTGGCAGACATATCAGTGTGGATGACGGATCACCACCTCAAGCTGAACTTCGGCAAGACGGAGCTGGTCTTCCTCCCGGGGAAGGACTGCCCGTTCCATGATCTCGCCATCACGGTTGACAACTCCATTGTGTCCTCCTCCCAGAGCGCTAAGAACCTTGGCGTGATCCTGGACAACACCCTGTCGTTCTCAACTAACATCAAGGCGGTGTAGGTTCATGCTCTACAACACATATGTCAGAGTCAAGGCCCGCGGGCCACATCCGGCCCGCGAGAAGGTTTTTTACGGCCCCTGGGATGATCTTGATTTATTATTAGAACCGGCCCGCAGACCGCAGCAAGCCGGCAGCCCGCAGATCTTTTACACGCACCAATACTACATTTCCCACAATGCAACGGTGACGCACCGAGCAGTAGGCTGCTTCATTTCAATATTTATTGGCACAGCAGTTGTCAGCATCACAGTAAAATTAACTTTCAGATACCCATCAAAAATGGCAAAACGGAAGGTGGACACTGAGAACCGGGGGTTTCAAACAAGGTGGGAGTCGGAGTATTTGTTCACGGAGGTAGCTGGAAAACCTGTGTGTCTTCTGTGTGGAGAAAGTGTGGCGGTACTGAAAGAGTATAATCTGAGACGACATTATGAAACGAAACACGCGGACAAAAACAAGAATATGGACATGGAACAAAGGCTACAAAAGGCAGAGGAATTAAAACGAGGCCTCAAATCTCGACAGGCTCTGTTCAAAAAAGCCAAATCACAAGGCCAGGCTGCTGTCAAGGCCAGTTTTATTTTGGCAGAAGAGATCGCTAAATCAGCCCGGCCATTTACGGAGGGGGATTTCATCAAAAACTGCATGATTAAAGTTTGTGACGAAGTTTGCCCAGAAAAAAGGCAACTCTTTTTAAATGTGAGTCTGAGCAGAAACACCATTGCCGAGAGAGTAGACCAGTTGTCCATCAATCTAAAAGAGCAGCTTGTGAAAAAGGGAAAAGATTTCATTGCATATTCCTTGGCTGTGGATGAGAGCACCGACATTTCTGACATTGCCCAGTTGTCAATTTTCATCCGCAGAGTGGACTCCAGCCTAAGCGTGACAGAGGAGTTTTTGGCTTTACGTCCTATGCATGGCACAACTACGGGGCATGATTTGTATGAAGAGGTGTCAAGATGTGTAAATGAGATGGAGCTGCCTTGGGAAAAACTCGTGGGTTTGACAACCGACGGAGCACCTGCGATGTGTGGACACAGGAGCGGACTGGTGACGGAGATACGGGAAAAGATGCAAGAGGAAAACGCGACAGGTGAGCTGACAGCTTATCATTGTATCATACACCAGGAAGCGTTGTGCGGTAAAGCCTTGAAAATGGAGCATGTAATGAGCATCATCACGCGCACAGTTAACTTTATCAGAGCCAAAGGTTTGAATCACCGCCAGTTCAAGGCATTTCTGACGGAGTTAGAAACGGAGCATGGTGATTTGCCTTATCACACAGAGGTGCGATGGCTAAGCCAGGGAAAGGTGCTTCAAAGATGTTTCGAGCTTCGTGAGGAGATTTGTCTGTTCTTGGACAGCAAAGGGAAAGACACAACACAACTCCGAGACGAAATGTTTCTGTGTGAAATGGCTTTTCTGTGTGACATTACGAGTCATCTGAATGCAATGAACTTGCAGCTGCAGGGTCGGGATCGTGTCATCTCTGATATGTACGGTACAGTGAAGGCATTTAAAACCAAACTGACTCTGTGGGAGACGCAGATGCGGAAAGAAAATTTGAGCCACTTTCCCAGCTGCCAGACCATGAAAGAGAAGCTCTCTACCAGTGCGTTCCCGAGCGCACAGTTGGCTGATAAAATAGGTATGCTTGCCGCTGACTTTCGACGCCGATTTGCTGACTTTGAAGCACAAAAAAGCAGGTTGGAACTGCTCGGTAACCCATTTGCTGTTGACGTGGAAAGCTCACCACCAAACCTCCAAATGGAGTTGATTGACCTCCAATGCAATGATGCACTGAGGGCAAAATATGCGGCAGTGGGTGCTGCGGAGTTCGCCCGTTTCCTCCCCGACACAATGCCCCAGCTGCGCATCCAGGCTGCTCAAACGTTGTCTATGTTTGGCAGCACATACCTGTGTGAACAACTGTTTTCTTTGATGAACTTGAACAAAACATCACACAGAAGTCGACTTACTGCTGAACACATATTTAGAGTTTTTACTCAGTTCAAGTTTAAAAGTTAAAGTTTAATATTTGTTTTTAATAGATTTTTGCACTTTATTTTATTGTATTTCAATCCAATTATATTTTAAAAATATTTCAGTTGAGTGGATGATAGAAAATTGCTATTATTGTTTTTTTCTTTGAAGTAAATTTAGCCCACTTTTGCTAAAATAGAAAATATAGGCTACTGATGGTGCCTTGAATACCGGTTTCTTTCATTTAATGTTCATGTTATGGGGATTTTTATATAAAGGACATTTGTCTTTTGTGTCTGTTGAAAATTAAAGATTACTGACAGAGCCATAAGAAAATATTGCTTTATTTATCTGATCATATTGGAATATATTTGTTAGGTTTTCAGTAGGTTCAATTAGGTTCACTAGACTATATGCGTCATTTAAAATTTTTTCAATGAACATTCGAACAGTCCGGCCCTCGGCTTGTAGCTAAATTTTTTATTTGGCCCTCCGTCCATTTGACTTTGACACCCCTGCTCTACAACATCCGCAGAGTATGACCCTGCCTCACACAGGAAGCGGCGCAGGTCCTAATCCAGGCACTTGTCATCTCCCGTCTGGATTACTGCAACTCGCTGTTGGCTGGGCTCCCTGCCTGTGCCATTAAACCCCTACAACTCATCCAGAACGCCGCAGCCCGTCTAGTGTTCAACCTTCCCAAGTTCTCTCACGTCACCCCGCTCCTCCGCTCTCTCCACTGGCTTCCAGTTGAAGCTCGCATCCGCTACAAGACCATGGTGCTTGCCTACGGAGCTGTGAGGGGAACGGCACCTCAGTACCTCCAGGCTCTGATCAGGCCCTACACCCAAATAAGAGCACTGCGTTCATCCACCTCTGGCCTGCTCGCCTCCCTACCACTGAGGAAGTACAGTTCCCGCTCAGCCCAGTCAAAACTGTTCGCTGCTCTGGCTCCCCAATGGTGGAACAAACTCCCTCACGACGCCAGGACAGCGGAGTCAATCACCACCTTCCGGAGACACCTGAAACCCCACCTCTTTAAGGAATACTTAGGATAGGATAAAGTAATCCTTCTCACCCCCCTTAAAATATTTAGATGCACTATTGTAAAGTGGCTGTTCCACTGGATGTCATAAGGTGAATGCACCAATTTGTAAGTCGCTCTGGATAAGAGCGTCTGCTAAATGACTTAAATGTAAATGTATGTAAATGTTAAAAAATTATGGAATAGAGCGAAGCACAGGCAAAGTCCTAGAGGAAAACCTGGTTCAGTCTGCTTTCCAACAGACACTGGGAGACAAATTCATCTTTAGCAGGACAATAACCTAAAACTCAAGGCCAAATACACACTGGAGTAGCTTACCACTGGAGTTCCTTCCACTGGAGTAGCTTAACACTGGAGTTCCTTCCACTGGAGTAGCTTACCACTGGAGTTCCTTCCACTGGAGTAGCTTACCACTGGAGTTCCTTCCACTTTGACATTACAGTTTTTTATTTAGATTGTTGAGAATTTCTTTTTGAATTTGTTCCATTTTAATCCCGATTTGTAACACAGCAAAATGTGGAAAAAGTCAAGGGGTGTGAATACTTTCTGAAGCCACTGTCTTGTTTTAATTAACTTGTTGAATTCCATTTGATATCAACTAAAGCTTGAAACCCTTGGCCTATATGTATTGTCTAGTTTTAGTTGAGTCCTGGGTTGAATTGAAACAATAGCTGTGGATTACATCCCAAATGCTATATAGGCCTATATAGGCCTAAATTTGCATCATTGATGATATATCATTGAAAAATGGTTCATTTGCTCTGTTAAACCCATCCTTTAGAATGTCTTGTATAACAACAGTGAATCTATTAAGTGGAGACTTGGTTAAAGCCCTGGATGGGAGACCAAAGACGGATCAACTCCCCAGTAGGAGTTGCTGCTCAGTATAGTTTGTTTTCTTATAGTGGATATTACGTTGAAGATCTGACGTTGTTTTAAATGTACAAATTCAACATATTTTATGCAAAGTTTGTCTGTGTTGAAAATTGGTTATCCCGATGACATAATCCTGTGGGTGAAATTTCACCTTCAAAACAACAGTTGAAACTGCAGCAGGTTGATGACTTTAAAAAAAATCCTATGTATTTTCCTCGTAGATTCTACGTCACAATACATTGATAAATTATGTTGAAACAACATTGTTTTAATCAGTTTGTTCCCAATGGGGAGGCATTGCAGGATTCAACAATACCTATAATGCCAAAGTAATACTTTGACAAGGTAAAAATGCCATATAACACGTGTTGACTAAACTTAATGTCATGTTTTGTCATTTATTATCATGTCTTGTCCCTGTGCTCCCCATTCTATTCGTTTCCCTCTGCTGGTCTTATTAGGTTCTTTCCCTCTTTCTATCCCTCTCTCTCCCCCTCCCTCTCTCACTCTCTCGCTCTCTCTTCTCTCTATCGTTCCGTTCCTGCTCCCAGCTGTTCCTATTCCCCTAATCATCATTTAGCCTTCCCACACCTGTTCCCGATCCTTTTCCCTGATTAGAGTCCCTATTTCTCTCCTTGTTATTCGTTTCTGCCCTGTCGGTTCCTTGTCTAGATTTCACCGTGCTGTGTTTGTGTATCGCCCTGTCGTGTCGTGTTTTCCTCAGATGCTGCGTGGTGAGCAGGTGTCTGAGTCTGTCTGGTTCAAGTGCCTTCCCGAGGCAACCTGCTGTTCACCTGCTGTTCAAGATCGAGTCTCCAGTTTGTCCTCGTCATTTCGAGTGAAAGTTGTGTTTTTTTGATTGTATTCACTTTACTGGATTAAAGACTCTGTTTTCGCCAAGTCGCTTTTGGGTCCTCTTTCACCTGCATGACAGAAGGAACCGACCAAGGAATGGACCCAGCGACTTCAGACGCTCGTTACACTGCCGTCGAGATCCAAGGAGCCATGCTCGGCAGACACGAGCAGGAATTGTCTGCTGCTCGCCATGCCGTGGAGAACCTGGCCGCTCAGGTTTCCGACCTCTCTGGACAGTTCCAGAGTCTACGTCTCGTGCCACCTGTTACTTCCTGGCCTGCCGAGCCTCCAGAACCTAGGGTTAATAACCCACCTTGCTACTCCGGGCAGCCCACTGAGTGCCGCTCCTTTCTCACGCAGTGTGAGATTGTGTTCTCTCTCCAACCCAACACATACTCTAGTGAGAGAGCTCGGGTTGCTTACGTCATTTCACTCCTTACTGGCCGGGCTCGAGAATGGGGCACAGCTATCTGGGAGGCAAGGGCTGATTGCTCTAACAAGTTCCAGAACTTTAAAGAGGAGATGATTCGGGTTTTTGACCGTTCAGTTTTGGTAGGGAGGCTTCTAGGGCCCTGGCTTCCTTATGCCAAGGTGAACGGTCCATAACGGATTATTCTATTGAGTTTCGCACTCTTGCTGCCTCTAGTGAGTGGAACGAGCCGGCGCTGCTCGCTCGTTTTCTGGAGGGACTCCACGCAGTGGTTAAGGATGAGATTCTCTCCCGGGAGGTTCCTTCAGATGTGGACTCTTTGATTGCTCTCGCCATCCGCATAGAACGACGGGTAGATCTTCGTCACCGGGCTCGTGGAAGAGAGCTCGCATCAACGGTGTTTCCCTGCTCCGCATCGCAACCATCTCCCTCCTCTGGCTCAGAGACTGAGCCCATGCAGCTGGGAGGGATTCGCATCTCGACTAAGGAGAGGGAACGGAGGATCACCAACCGCCTGTGCCTCTATTGCGGAGTTGCTGGACATTTTGTTAATTCATGTCCAGTAAAAGCCAGAGCTCATCTGTAAGCGGAGGGCTACAGGTGAGCGCAACTACTCAAGTCTCTCCATCAAAATCCTGCACTACTTTGTCGGTCCATCTACGCTGGACCGGTTCGGGTGCTACATGTAGTGCCTTGATAGACTCTGGGGCTGAGGGTTGTTTCATGGACGAAGCATGGGTTCGGAAACATGACATTCCTTTCAGAGAGTTAGAGAAGCCTACGCCCATGTTCGCCTTAGATGGTAGTCATCTTCCCAGTATCAGATTTGAGACACTACCTTTAACCCTCACAGTATCTGGTAACCACAGTGAGACTATTTCTTTTTTGATTTTTCGTTGACCGTTTACACCTGTTGTTTTGGGTCATCCCTGGCTAGTATGTCATAATCCTTCTATTAATTGGTCTAGTAATTCTATCCTATCCTGGAACGTTTCTTGTCATGTGAAGTGTTTAATGTCTGCCATCCCTCCCATTTCTTCTGTCCCTACTTCTCAGGAGGAACCTGGCGATTTGACAGGAGTGCCGGAGGAATATCATGATCTGCGCACGGTCTTCAGTCGGTCCCGAGCCAACTCCCTTCCTCCTCACCGGTCGTATGATTGTAGTATTGATCTCCTTCCGGGGACCACTCCTCCT
The DNA here is from genome assembly GCF_021184085.1 of Oncorhynchus gorbuscha. Lineage (NCBI taxonomy): Eukaryota > Metazoa > Chordata > Actinopteri > Salmoniformes > Salmonidae > Oncorhynchus > Oncorhynchus gorbuscha. The sequence goes on along the minus strand of NC_060177.1, from coordinate 53,245,438 downwards.
CGGGGTAGACTATACTCTCTGTCGGCTCCCGAACGTAAGGCTCTCGAGGATTATTTGTCTGTGTCTCTTGACGCGGTACCATAGTGCCTTCTTCCTCTCCGGCCGGGGCGGGGTCCTTTTTTGTTAAGAAGAAGGACGGTACTCTGCGCCCCTGCGTGGATATCGAGGGCTGAATGACATAACGGTTAAGAATCGTTATCCGCTTCCCCCTTATGTCATCAGCCTTCGAGATTCTGCAGGGAGCCAGGTGCTTTACTAAGTTGGACCTTCGTAACGCTTACCATCTCGTGCGCATCAGAGAGGGGGACGAGTGGAAAACGGCGTTTAACACTCCGTTAGGGCATTTTGAGTACCGGGTTCTGCCGTTCGGTCTCGCCAATGCGCCAGCTGTTTTTCAGGCTTTAGTTAATGATGTTCTGAGAGACATGCTGAACATCTTTGTTTTTGTCTATCTTGACGATATCCTGATTTTTTCTCCGTCACTCGAGATTCATGTTCAGCACGTTCGACGTGTTCTACAGCGCCTTTTAGAGAATTGTCTCTACGTAAAGGCTGAGAAGTGCTCTTTTCATGTCTCCTCCGTTACTTTTCTCGGTTCCGTTATTTCCGCTGAAGGCATTCAGATGGATTCCGCTAAGGTCCAAGCTGTCAGTGATTGGCCCGTTCCAAGGTCACGTGTCGAGTTGCAGCGCTTTTTAGGTTTCGCTAATTTCTATCGGCGTTTCATTCGTAATTTCGGTCAAGTTGCTGCCCCTCTCACAGCTCTTACTTCTGTCAAGACGTGTTTTAAGTGGTCCGGTTCCGCCCAGGGAGCTTTTGATCTTCTAAAAGAACGTTTTACGTCCGCTCCTATCCTCGTTACTCCTGACGTCACTAGACAATTCATTGTCGAGGTTGACGCTTCAGAGGTAGGCGTGGGAGCCATTCTATCCCAGCGCTTCCAGTCTGACGATAAGGTTCATCCTTGCGCTTATTTTTCTCATCGCCTGTCGCCATCTGAGCGCAACTATGATGTGGGTAACCGTGAACTGCTCGCCATCCGCTTAGCCCTAGGCGAATGGCGACAGTGGTTGGAGGGGGCGACCGTTCCTTTTGTCGTTTGGACAGACCATAAGAACCTTGAGTACATCCGTTCTGCCAAACGACTTAATGCCCGTCAAGCTCGTTGGGCGTTGTTTTTCGCTCGTTTCGAGTTTGTGATTTCTTACCGTCCGGGTAGCAAGAACACCAAGCCTGATGCCTTATCCCGTCTGTTTAGTTCTTCTGTGGCTTCTACTGATCCCGAGGGATTCTTCCTTATGGGCATGTTGTCGGGTTAACAGTCTGGGAATTGAAAGACAGGTTAAGCAAGCACTCACGCACACTGCGCCGCGCGCTTGTCCTAGTAACCTCCTTTTCGTCCCTGTTTCCACTCGTCTGGCTGTTCTTCAGTGGGCTCACTCTGCCAAGTTAGCTGGTCATCCCGGTGTTCGAGGCACTCTTGCGTCTATTCGCCAGCGCTTTTGGTGGCCGACTCAGGAGCGTGACACGCGCCGTTTCGTGGCTGCTTGTTCGGACTGCGCGCAGACTAAGTCGGGTAACTCTCCTCCTGCCGGTCGTCTCAGACCGCTCCCCATTCCTTCTCGACCATGGTCTCACATCGCCCTAGACTTCATTACCGGTCTGCCTTTGTCTGCGGGGAAGACTGTGATTCTTACGGTTGTCGATAGGTTCTCTAAGGCGGCACATTTCATTCCCCTCGCTAAACTTCCTTCCGCTAAGGAGACGGCACAAATCATTATCGAGAATGTATTCAGAATTCATGGCCTCCCGTTAGACGCCGTTTCAGACAGAGGTCCGCAATTCACGTCACAGTTTTGGAGGGAGTTCTGTCGTTTGATTGGTGCGTCCGTCAGTCTCTCTTCCGGGTTTCATCCCCAGTCTAACGGTCAAGCAGAGAGGGCCAATCAGACGATTGGTCGCATACTACACAGCCTTTCTTTCAGAAACCCTGCGTCTTGGGCAGAACAGCTCCCCTGGGCAGAATACGCTCACAATTCGCTTCCTTCGTCTGCTACCGGGTTATCTCCGTTTCAGAGTAGTCTGGGTTACCAGCCTCCTCTGTTCTCATCCCAGCTTGCCGAGTCCAGCGTTCCCTCCGCTCAAGCGTTTGTCCAACGTTGTGAGCGCACCTGGAGGAGGGTGAGGTCTGCACTTTGCCGTTACAGGGCACAGACTGTGAGAGCCGCCAATAAACGCAGGATTAAGAGTCCAAGGTATTGTTGCGGCCAGAGAGTGTGGCTTTCCACTCGCAACCTTCCTCTTACGACAGCTTCTCGTAAGTTGACTCCGCGGTTCATTGGTCCGTTCCGTGTCTCCCAGGTCGTCAATCCTGTCGCTGTGCAACTGCTTCTTCCGCGACATCTTCGTCGCGTCCATCCTGTCTCATGTCTCCTGTGTCAAGCCCTTTCTTCGCACTCCCGTTCGTCTTCCCTCCCCCTCCCGTCCTTGTCGAGAGCGCACCTATTTACAAGGTACATAAGATCATGGACATGCGTTCTCGGGGACGGGGTCACCAATACTTAGTGGATTGGGAGGGTTACGGTCCTGAGGAGAGGAGTTGGGTTCCGTCTCGGGACGTGCTGGACCGTTCACTCATTGATGATTTCCTCCGTTGCCGCCAGGATTCCTCCTCGAGTGCGCCAGGAGGCGCTCGGTGAGTGGGGGTACTGTCATGTTTTGTCATTTATTATCATGTCTTGTCCCTGTGCTCCCCATTCTATTCGTTTCCCTCTGCTGGTCTTATTAGGTTCTTTCCCTCTTTCTATCCCTCTCTCTCCCCCTCCCTCTCTCACTCTCTCGCTCTCTCTTCTCTCTATCGTTCCGTTCCTGCTCCCAGCTGTTCCTATTCCCCTAATCATCATTTAGCCTTCCCACACCTGTTCCCGATCCTTTTCCCTGATTAGAGTCCCTATTTCTCTCCTTGTTATTCGTTTCTGCCCTGTCGGTTCCTTGTCTAGATTTCACCGTGCTGTGTTTGTGTATCGCCCTGTCGTGTCGTGTTTTCCTCAGATGCTGCGTGGTGAGCAGGTGTCTGAGTCTGTCTGGTTCAAGTGCCTTCCCGAGGCAACCTGCTGTTCACCTGCTGTTCAAGATCGAGTCTCCAGTTTGTCCTCGTCATTTCGAGTGAAAGTTGTGTTTTTTTGATTGTATTCACTTTACTGGATTAAAGACTCTGTTTTCGCCAAGTCGCTTTTGGGTCCTCTTTCACCTGCATGACACTTAACCAAATAGAACCCAAAAGAATAGAATAGATCAATTACGTTTACCCCAATATTCTCTGCTTCATACTCCTCCTGCTCCGACTTCAAGGTCAGCTGGATAAAAAGCTGCTGCAGTTTCTCGTTGCAGTAATTTATACAGAACTGTTCAAAACTGGAATTGACAGACAACATATTTCAATTGAAGTGCACATTAAAATGTAGCGCAATAGTTTTCTACAATGTACTGCACAACTTAGGTCTACCTACCTGTTGACATAGAAAACTTCAAAGCCATATATGTCTAGGAGACCAATTACTGTCTTACATGAAGAGTCCTGTCGAAAAAATGTCAGGAAACTGTGGTCATTCACACGGATCACCAATGCTCCTGTTTTATCTTGACATGTACTTTTCACTTACTGTATCTGCTAACCTTATTTTCCATGGAGTCGTTGATTTTATTGACCAGCCAGGTGAAGGTGCGTCCATAGATGGCTTTGGCGAGGGCATCTCTGGCATAGATGGCATGGTCTACTGTGAACGGGCTGAGCACCTGGATGGTGATGAAAAAGAAGGCACACATTAACAACTACCTGACCTGACGAGTGAGTTAAGTTAGAAATGCCCATTATTAGTGAGTGTAGTCCCTGCCTTCTCTCTCGACATTCATTCATTCATTCATTCATTTAGTCATTCACCACCCCTCTTCTCCTTCTCACCTCATCTGTTTTGGCCTCAATCTTCCTGGATGTCAGCCCCTCCTGCAGCACTTGAACATTGACGCCCAGCAACTACAGATGATCACACACAACACAAAGTCAGCAAAGTACAGGGACCGTGGTCTGCAAAGCATTGTTGTGGAGTGTCTAAGGACTAGCAAGACATTGGCATGGTGTTGTTGTGGAGTGTCTAAAGACTAGCAAGGCATTGGCATGGTGTTGTTGTGGAGTGTCTAAGGACTAACAAGGCATTGGCATGGTGTTGTTGTGGAGTGTCTAAGGACTAACAAGGCATTGGCATGGTGTTGTTGTGGAGTGTCTAAGGACTAACAAGGCATTGGCATGGTGTTGTTGTGGAGTGTCTAAAGACTAGCAAGGCATTGGCATGGTGTTGTTGTGGAGTGTCTAAGGACTAACAAGGCATTGGCATGGTGTTGTTGTGGAGTGTCTAAAGACTAGCAAGGCATTGGCATGGTGTTGTTGTGGAGTGTCTAAGGACTAACAAGGCATTGGCATGGTGTTGTTGTGGAGTGTCTAAGGACTAACAAGGCTTACTGTTGACACCCAGAGGAGCTCAGCGCTGTTGTTCAACGTGGCGTAGCCTTTGCTGTCAGGCTCAAACTGCACGTTCCCTAAGTGGAGGACGCTTGCGATGACCCCTAACAGGTGCTGTGGAGAATGGAGACGTGGGGGATAAGGTTAGGTTTGAGGTGGTGGCCAGAGTAGTAGTAAAGCTAAAATGATGTGCGGCGTAGTAGGGCACAGTATAGCACAATAAGCAATTGAATGAATGTCATCACAAAAGCTGTGTCCACAAGCAGTGTGACAGCAACTCACTTGTATGTCTCTCTCGTCAAAGTCGATGACGGACAGGGCGTTTCTCACTGTCTTCCAGTCATTCTTGTCATTGATTGAGGCCACGTTGGCACACTCACCCTTTTTGAGAGAGGGAGTCAACATTACAGTGGCACCCATGCATGGCTCCCACCAGTTGGCCTAGCTCTAGCTAGCCCGTCAGCGGACTACAGTGGTTGCCCATGCATGCACCAGTTAGCCTAGTCCGAGCTAGCACATCAGTTGACCACAGTGGTAGCCCATACTTGCACCAGGTAGCTGTAGTGCTGGCAGTTGCTCTCGAGGCCTAGCTGATGCAGCAGGTCCTCCTCTCCTCCCTTCACCAGCTGGTAGAAGATGTGGAAGTTCCTCTCTCCGTGGTTCTGATGGACCACTCTGGACTTCTCCAGCAGGTAGCCCAGGATGTGCCCCCCCACGGCATCCCCCTGAGAGTGCCAGACATGTGACAATGATCAATGATCCAATTAGCCTCAACAAACTGCTTACCCGACCTGGACCTGTATTCACAAATCGTCTCAGAGTAGGAGTGCTGATCGAGGATCAGGTCACCCCTCTTATTCAATAAAAAGGCCCAACCAATCCTAGATCAGTACTGCTACTCTAACAAGCTTTGTGAATATGGGCCCTGGGTTGAAATAGGGGTGGTATTCTTCTTAATCTTTTGAGCCTGTGAGTGCCAGGTGGGTGGGGATGCAATTTTTCTTCAATGCGCAATCAAGCACAGCAAAAATATGTGAAAGAAACAATACCCTGGTATGCCTTCTGCTTACTTTAAGAACATAAACCCATCCATCCTTACCTGGATGTCAAACTGGATATCCATGTACTTCCCGAAGCGGCTAGAGTTGTCATTCTTCAGTGTTTTGGAGTTGCCGAAAGCCTGTGGAGGAAGCACAAAGGTGTTAATCACTAAGAGGTTAACCACTAGGCTACCTGCCACCCCAAAATAAACTATGTGATCCATGGTGTGTGATAGCCTGGTCCCAGATCTGTTCATACGATATAGTCATGATGGCAATGACCATAGCACAGCACAATGGCGAGACAACACAAACAGATCTGGGACAAGATCTGACCAGATGTGTGATAACAGTGAATGACGGGAACTGTCTGATCAGACCTCCAGCACAGGATTGGACAACAGCATCCGGTCCCTGACATTGTCCAGTAGGGTGGTACTGGGGCAGCTCACAGCGTAGTACTGCAGGATCTTTTTGGAAGCCTCTGTCTTGCCAGCACCACTCTCCCCAGAGATGAGGATGAAGTGGTTGTTGGCCTCAGCCAGCATGGTGTGGTAGGCATTGTCTGCCAGGGCAAAACTACAGAAATATAGTGTGTCAAGTGAAATGTATATTCACATTCCAGATTTCAAATTTCTTCAACGATGCAGTGATGATAATGATGGTATATGCTGCTCCCATGCTTTAGGCCTGGACCCACCTATGGTATTTTGTCAGACAGCCGTATAAACACTGTATACATGTTGTATATGGATGATTCTACAGAAGTGGTGCAAATTGCAGAAGTGGTGCAAAATTTAACACAACAGTTAAGTCTCCAAATGTCAGACATGTATTTACATGACGATACGTTCTAATTCAATCCAAGGCAATAATAAACATATTATTAAATTAATATATTGCAAAGTCACTGTTTATACACATATTTCAAATGAGTTGAGGTTGTTCCAATCCCTTGCTCCTAAACTTCATGTTTGAAGATAAAGCTATTAATGATTTAAAAATTACATTAACACTTTTAATTCAGTAGAACATATGGAGTTGTTATTTTATTACATTGAAACATACTGATCTAATAAGTCGTTTTGTTCATTTTTAAACATCATTCTCAAAAAATGCCGTCCCACCTTTTAATGTCACTAACGAAACACACGTGAAAATAGTGTACAGTTGAAGTCAGAAGTTAACATACACCTTAGCCAAATACATTTAAACTCAGTTTTTCACAATTCCTGACATTTAATCCCAGTAAAATATTTTAGTTCAGTTAGGATCACCATTTGATTTGAAGAATGTGATGATGCTATCTATTTTGTGAAGTGCACCAGTCCCTTCTGCAGCAAAGCACCCCCACAGCATGATGCTGCCACCCCTGTGCTTCACAGTTGGGATGGTGTTCTTTGGCTTGCAAGCCTCCCCCTTTTTCATCCAAACATATTATTTTTGTTTCATCAGACCAGAGGACATTTCTCCAAAAAGTACGATCTTCGTCCCCATGTGCAGCTGCAAACCGTAGTCTGTATTTTTTATGGCAGATTTGGAGCGGTAGCTTCTTCCTTGCTGAGCGGCCTTTCAGGTTATGTTGATATAGGACTCATTTTACTGTGGATATAGATACTTTTGTACCTGTTTCCTCTAGCATGTTCAAAAGGTCCTTTGCTGTTGTTCTGGGATTGATTTGCACTTTTTTGCACCTAAGTACGTTCATCTCTAGGAGACAGAATGCGTCTCCTTCCTGAGTGGTATGACAGCTGCGTGGTCCCATGGTACCTTTTTCTGAGGTCTTGGCTGATTTCTTTTGAATTTCCCATGATGTCAAGCAAAGAGGCACTGAGTTTGAAGGTAGGCCTTGAAATACATCCACAGGTACACCTCCAATTGACTCAAATTATATCAATTAGCCTATCAGAAGCTTCTAAAGACATCACATCATTTTCTGGAATTTTCCAAGCTGTTTAAAGGCACAGTCAACTTAGTGTATGTAAACTTCTAACCCACTGGAATTGTGATACAGTGAATTATAAGTGAAATAATCTGTCTGGAAACAATTGTTGGAAAAATTACTTGTGCCATGCACAAAGTATATGTCCTAACCGACTTGCAAAAATTTGGGGAGTGGTTGAAAAACGAGTTTTAATGACTCCAACCTAAGTGTATGTAACCTTCCGACTTCAACTGTAAAATGAATGTACCTTAAGCCACACCCCTTCAAATATCCCCAGGTGACGGGATTGCACCCCTCTCCAGCATGCCCACCACCAGATAGTCAGCCATATGTTAGCTATGGGTATTCCCTGTGTAAATATGTTTTGTTATAGTAGAAATAAATCTATAACATGTACTGTACTATCTTGTAATTCATCTGATATTATGACATCCAGTGGCCCTTTTGGGTACTTTAGAATACAACAGGTGTCTGCAATTACATCTAGCTTGCTGTGTGGCCTTATCTGTCCCACTATCTTTTAATTAAAGCTCAGCTATAATTTTAATAAATTAGCATCTGACTGGAAGTGTGCAAATAATTTTTCCTGTTTCTTCAGCTACAGGTATTACAAAATACATTTAAAAAAGAGGACCACCATGTGGGTAGTGGGCAAGTGTACACTTCAGGAAAAAGTGTCAAGGCTTGAGATGCATAGCCAGCAGGGGGATTCTAGCCTTCCAAGAGCCCAAACATTGATATATATTATGGGGTATACTGTACTGTGCTCTAATGTACTCAACTGTACTGTACTCTACTGTACTCTACTGTACTCCACTGTACTGTACTCTACTGTACTATATCATGCTCTACTGTACCCTACTCTATTGTACTGTACTCCACTGTACTGTACTCTACTGTACTATATCATGCTCTACTGTACCCTACTCTATTGTACTGTACTCTACTGTACCATGCTCTACTGTACCCTACTGTATTGTACTCTAGTCTACTGTACTCTACTGTACTGTACTATACTGTACTCTATTGTATTGTAGTCTACTGTACCATGCTCTACTGTACCCTACTCTAATGTACTGTACTGTACTCTACTGTACCATGCTCTACTCTACTGTACTCCACTTTACTGTACTGTGTTCTACTATACTGTACTGTATCCTACTATACTCTACTGTACTGTGCTCTACTGTACTATACCCTTCTCTACTGTACTGAACTCTACTGTACTCTACTGTATTGTAGTCTACTGTACCATGCTCTACTGTACTGTACTCTACTGTATTGTAGTCTACTGTACCATGCTCTACTGTACCCTACTCTAATGTACTGTACTGTACTCTACTGTACCATGCTCTACTCTACTGTACTCCACTTTACTGTACTGTGTTCTACTATACTGTACTGTATCCTACTATACTCTACTGTACTGTGCTCTACTGTACTATACCCTTCTCTACTGTACTGAACTCTACTGTACTCTACTGTATTGTAGTCTACTGTACCATGCTCTACTGTACTGTACTCTACTGTATTGTAGTCTACTGTACCATGCTCTACTGTACCCTACTCTAATGTACTGTACTGTACTCTACTGTACCATGCTCTACTCTACTGTACTCCACTTTACTGTACTCTACTATACTGTACTGTATCCTACTCTACTGTACTCTACTGTACTGTACCCTTCTCTACTGTACTCTACTCTACTGTAGCATGCTCTACTATACTGTTCTGTACTGTACCCTAATCTACTGTACTCGACTCTACTTTACTGTACTGTGTTCTTCTCTACTGTACTGTACCCTACTCTACTGTACTGTGCTCTACTGTACTGTACGTGAGTTTACTCTAATTTACTTTCTTACAATTGAAGAAAGTGCCCATGGACTCTTGATTTACTGGTCTTCGTCTTAAAACCACTCGAGACCACATACATTTAAGAAAAACTTGTAATGGTCTCAACTCACTGGGTCTGGATCTGGGACGAATGTTTTGGTATAAATCTTGGTCTTTGCTTCTGGATATTACTTTAGTCTTTGGTTTACAAACCATAGGCATCCCAATTTGAAGAAGACAATGCTCTCTGATCATTGGCTGATCACTCCCAAGCCATAGGAATTCCCTCCCAGTAGATAACTTTTAAGTGGTGAAAGCCCTCAATTTACAATGTCTATACTAAAATGTGTTATATCCATCTACAGTCCTCCATTTATCTGATTGACACTTGACACTGAAACACATGTTATTTTGCCAAAATAAAGACAGATAAACATCTAACAACATAATTAATTAGATGTATAAGTAATTCAATCAATCAACAAGTTTCAGATTCATAAAAACAACATTGAACATTTTAAGACGACAATAGAAATCATATTTCTATCAATTCTATTTAAAGGTTTTGAAAATCTGTGAAATTATGTTTTCACTATTTTGTAAATTTGTTAAGTAAATAACATTTCTAAAAATGTCTCTGTAATAGAAGGTCATGGGGCTGCTGTGCATGATTCCCTCCTTCATTGCATATTTTTCATTATGTTTCGGTAGTGACAAATTTAGTGGGGTAGTATGGAATTCAAGTAAATATTTCAAATATGCAATACAAACAAAGTGTGTGAGTAGTATATACAGTGGGGCAAAAAAAGTATTTAGTCAGCCACCAATTGTGCAAGTTCTCCCACTTAAAAAGACGAGAGAGGCCTGTAATTTTCATTATAGGTACACTTCAACTATGACAGACAAAATGAGAAAGAAAAATCCAGAAAATCACATTGTAGGATTTTTAATGAATATATTTGCAAATTATGGTGGAAAATAAGTATTTGGTCAATAACAAAAGTTTATCTCAATACTTTGTTATATACCCTGTGTTGGCAATGACAGAGGTCAAACGTTTTTAGTAAGTCTTCACAAGGTTTTCACACACTGTTGCTGGTATTTTGGCCCATTCCTCCATGCAGATCTCCTCCAGAGCAGTGATGTTTTGGGGCTGTTGCTGGGCAACACGGACTTTCAACTCCCTCCAAAGATTTTCTATGGGGTTGAGATCTGGGGACTGGCTAGGCCACTCCAGGACCTTGAAATGCTTCTTACGAAGCCACTCCTTCGTTGCTCGGGTGGTGTGTTTGGGATCATTGTCATGCTGGAAGACCCAGCCACGTTTCATCTTCAATGCCCTTGCTGATGGTAGGCTTTGTTACTTTGGTCCCAGCTCTCTGCAGGTCATTCCACTAGGTCCCCCCGTGTGGTTCTAGGATTTTTGCTCTCCGTTCTTGTGATCATTTTGACCCCACGGGGTGAGATCTTGCGTGGAGCCCCAGATCGAGGGAGATTATCAGTGGTCTTGTATGTCTTTCATTTCCTAATAATTGCTCCCACAGTTGATTTCTTCAAACCAAGCTGCTTAGCTATTGCAGATTCAGTCTTCCCAGCCTGGTGCAGGTCTACAATTTTGTTTCTGGTGTCCTTTGACAGCTCTTTGGTCTTGGCCATAGTGGAGTTTGGAGTGTGACAGTTTGAGGTTGTGGATAGGTGTCTTTTATACTGATAACAAGTTCAAACAGGTGCCATTAATACAGGTAACGAGTGGAGGACAGAGAAGCCTCTTAAAGAAGAAGCTACAGGTCTGTGAGAGACAGAAATTTTGCTTGTTTGTAGGTGACCAAATACTTATTTTCCAGCATAATTTTCAAATAAATTCATTAAAAATCCTACAATGTGATTTTCTGGATTTTTTTGTACCACTTCTGTAGAATGACCAGTATACCATGTATGGGATTATCCCGTGGTATGGCATATCCTCTCACAACTGACAATCAAAAAAATTTGCAAACAGACATGCGAAAACACACACACACACACATTGGCGTGTTAATTATATGACACTCACATATGCGGTGGAAGCTCAAAAAAGTTGACGCCCATGTATATATCCATCTGTTTTTTACTGTAGATATCCAACTCTTTGTAGGGGTTCACAGACACTAGCAGAGTGCCTATATAGGTCTTCATGTGAAGAAAAACCTGGTTAATATCTGTGGTTAGTATCTGTAAGTTGATAGCTGTATATTCTCTAAATGTTTCCCAGAATGTTACTTATAATATATCTTTCCTTCAACTATTGCAACAAACAGGGTCTGCAAGTGGTGTCATTATACATCATGCAATGTATGTTTTTAAATGTTGATACTAAGTCGACCAAACTCACATAGATTAGGTCCTCACTGAAGCGTTTCTTCAGGTTGTCGAGGAAAGCAGTCTCGCTTGTGTGGGAGTCCAGCAGGACAAAGTCCTGGATCCCCACACGGTCCCGTGCGGTCAGAGCCCCCTCCATGTCCAGCTGACCCCGGGCACACCCCTGCAGGCAAGCACACGGCAATAACATTTGATTTGAAAGGTACCTACATAAGGACTGGAAGAATGAAGAAGATAAGCGTTTCATAAATGTATTATTGTACTGCTTATGAATGCATTTTATGGATGTTTTTATGTAGTTATGTAGATCTATGTGATTTTTTTACAGGCATCCAAACAAAAGTGGATGGATAAGAAGGATGAATAGAAGATGCTATACAAAACTTTAATATTGTCCATAAATTAATTGGACAGAACGAGGCACACCTCTCCAATCCATGAGCAAAATCATGTATTGTTTGCCTAAAACTAAGGATTTGTGTGCTTTCATGAGATAGGAAATTGATTAATATTATATCATATGTATATCATGTGTACTGTATAACCATACAGCCAACATTTAATGTAAACAATTAGCAACTACACCTCCATATTGTATATTTAAGTCAAGTTGCAGAGGGGTCCTTGGTTACCCAGCGGAGGTGTGAAATCAGCAGAAAAAGATAAAGTTAGCTGTTAGCTCTATTGAAACGAGGGCTCTGTGGGTCTCATGGGGCTTTGAAGCAGAGCCCTCTGATTATGCAATGGTAGTCTATAGACAGAAGCTAATGACTGCTACAGAGCACATAGTACGGAGGCGTCGGCCAGCGGGCCCGTAAACCACCACACCACCCTCACCCTGTGCAAATGGAACAGGGGAACGACAAAACAGCGGCACATTTAAGAAAGCAGAGTGGGAAAAATTCCACCAATCTGTTTTGCATTCTCAACACCAACACTTGGTCCAAAGGTTTTTTCCCAGCTTTTGTTGGTTGGTTTTTTTCTCCTTCTTTGGAAGGCAGAAATCCTTTGATTCTCAACTCTCATTTAAACATTTTAAAAAGATAATCCATTGGATGTAATTGACACAAAGCCCTTAGTCCCCCACCCCCAAGTCCCCTTTCCTATTCCATAGCCCTCATTACTTCTGAGAAAGGCCAAGTGTTTTTGTCCTGTAAATACCATGGAGCAGAGACAAAAATAAGGTTTTTAAAATGCAGTCTACAATCCATTACATATATTCCCCCAGCATATCCATTCAGTAATTATTCATTAGAAAACATTTAATGTCACAATCAATTTCATGCTGGCCAGTCAAAACACAATAGAGAAGATTTGCCCTAGGTTTGGATGAGAAGGGGGTTCGGTTGGACAGAGGAGGGGGAGGGCAAAGGAGGGAGGGAATGAGGGAGAGGGGCAGTATTTGTCTGATCTGAGAACCCTCTGAAATGGGGCCGTCTTGAGACAACGGGGCAGACTAAATAGTGCAGTAACGGTCTGTGTCCCGCTGTTTGCTGTGACACTCATTTAGTGTGCCCTGGGGGCGGACAATAGGGGCTTGTTCCAAGCAATCCTGTGCTGCAATTTGGACTTCATTACCCTCCTCACATGGGGCCTCATGGATGGATGGAGGGGGGGCTAGTCGGATGAGAGCACCCCCCCCCCAATCCCACCCCCTCTTCTTAACAATAACGCTCACCCCGTGTCTCTCACCAACCCCCTCTCAGCATTCTCCCCCCCACTTTAAGCCAATGAGACAGGTGAACAATATCATTGAAGGCACCCCATTTGAGACGTCAAAATCAATCTACTAATATGATGGTAGTGGTGTTGGCTGTGTGGGGTATTTGTGACACCCCATTCCTTCACGGGAACAAGCATCTCTCAAGGTGGTGCAAACAGATGATGTGCAACGCTCAGAGACAGGGGGGGATTTGGGAGTCTACCGTACAGCTCCATAACAGAGCATATGGACAGCGGTAAATACTACTGTTAATACAACTACCTTGATGGACAATTCCTGTATTTGGAGAGTGGCTACAGTAAACCAATAACTGACACTGGATCTGTGAGGTAACTGTATCGGAGACAGACTCAACACAGTGTAACATAATTCAATGGACATATGTATTTTCCATGTGTCTCTCCATCTAGGCTATACAGAATTTATAGACTGATAAAAGTGACTCATTGTCAGATTAGGGGACCAATTGCCTTTTAAAAACGATGATGTTTTCTTTTGTCATATGCACTGGATAGGTGAAGTGAAACGTGTTGTGTTATCAGGGTCAGCCATAGTAGTGCGACGCCCCTGGAGCAAATTAGGCTTAAGGGCCTTGATGAAGGGCACATCGCCGGATATTTCACCTTGTCGGCTCAGGTATTTCGAACCAGCGACCTTAGCAGTTACCGGCCCGATGCTCTAACCGCTAGGCTAGCTGCAGCCCGCCCAATTAAAATGTAAATGAATGAATTAAGAGATGCCCCTTCGTCTCGGTCTAGAGTGTCAAACAACGTCACCTGAGACGATGTTGACTTCATCTCGTCCTCGTGAGAGAACTGCAGGAGGGGAAAACAAACTAGCAAGACCCAGTGAAAAATAGGTCATAAACATTAGGCACCAAATGGAAGAAAATGGAATGAAACAGGGAGGGACTACGAAACACTCATGTTTGTTTTCTGTTGCAAAAAAACATTTTCAAACGATTTCCATTGCGTGCCCTAATGTACAGGACCATGAGGAAAACATATCCGTCTTCTAACGATGGAATGAATCTGCCTCCCTCCCTTCTTCTATTCCGCCCCGCGGTATGGAAGCCAATCTCTTTGCCTGACCCACACGATCCTGTTACGCCCCACTAACAAAGAGTGGGCCTCCATCCCTGTCATAAGCACTTTATCTATCTATGGTCCCCTGGCTGGGCCTCTATGCCCCCCCCCCC